>NC_090258.1:12420117-12452617 GCF_037325665.1 Littorina saxatilis
CCACAGGAACATGGAAATGACCAGAACTGCACCTACACTATCACGGCGCCTAAAGGATACCGAATAACACTCAACTTTACCCAGATGGATTTGGAAGCAAGTTCTTTATCGGGTTGTTACGACTACCTTGAGGTAAGTGGATGAATAGAGTTGTTGTTGTTGTGGTGGTGTTGGTGGTGGTGGTGGTGGTTGTTGTTGGTGGTGGTTGTGGTTTTGTTGTTGTTGTTGTTGGTGGTGGTGGTGGTGGTGTTTGTGGTGGTGGTGGTGGTGGTAGTGGTGGTGTTGTTGGTGGTGGTGGTGTTTTTTCGTCATCGTTGTTGTTGTTGTTGTTGTTGTTGTTGCTGTTGTTGTTGTCGTGGTTGTCGTGGTTGTTGTTATGGTGTTGATGTTGGTGGTGGAAGTTGTTGTTGTTGTTGTTGCAACTGCTGTTGTTGCTGTTGTAGTATTTACAAACCAGCATTGTTTTCTTAAGGCTATCATGTTCTCTATTGGGGATGAATAGATTGCAGAATTAGAGAAGGAAGTTTTTGCAGAATAAATGTCAAGCAAAAATTTAAAAAAGTTGGATATTAACAGCTACAGTATTGTGTTTTCAGCGTAGCAATAGGGTCCGATATTTAGACGAGACAAGTATAATGCCGACGAGTCGAAGACGAGTCGCATTATACATTATACATGTTCGAGTCTAAATATCGGACCCTATTGCTACACTGAAAACACAATAGCGTTTATATTGCTATTCTGACATTATATTCTGTTTCAAAATAATTTTTTTGTCAGCAACAACTACCAGAATGGTCCATGTTGTTGATTGCAGACGACAATTCTGTGCGCATGTATCCACGGAAATCACCGAACATTAAAAAAAACACGGACATGTATTACGGAGAAGACTCGAGATAACAGGATGTTTAGCATTACGTCAATATGCTAGGAATCATATGACGTCATGACGTATCATGCTTGCTTACGTATATTCTATGTTCGAAAGTCTGACTTCTGATGGGGAATCGCGTGATAAAGACTGCGGTAAATCTGTAGATGATAAGAGAGCAAGGATTGTCTCAGAAGAAACGACTAGATGTTTCAGACCGGTAACTTCATTTCAACATTGCACTATACAATGGACGTTCTATGTGACAGGAGAGTTTGCTGATTTTGTGTTAAACATTGGAGAGATCGTCTGCTAGAATCAGAGATAGGTCGCTTCAGATTGCAGAGCTCTTCTTGAACTTTGCAAGGTTTGTTGCCTGTTAAAGAACTGGATTTCATACGTAATGTATGTCATGTACAGTAAGCAACAACAAAACACACACACAAAGCAAATGGCATCGTCTGTCGACTAGTCACAGAAACAAACCTGGCGAGATATGCGTGTACTTTATACACGTGGAAGAAACCGGAATCATGCGTCTTTGTATATCGGTAAAAAATGACCAACTTCCGTAGCGTTTTTCTTTGATGATCGCAATAGGGATGTGTGAGACCATCCAATCACAGCCCCCGAATTCCCCCACGTGTCTATCAGAAAAGCTATATGACGCCATCATATTCATTGAAAAAATGAAAGCGAAAAACATTATGTCAACGCACAACACAATTTGTGACCCTCCACCACGAAATGAGTCGCATGTCACCTCGCGCGGTTCTGCGCTAGGCTTAATAAAAGTCCGGGGAGTGTCTGGTAACAGTGTGAGGGTCACCTTAGTCACAGGCTTATAACTCAAACAGTTTTTGCTCTCTTCTAAAACGGTTTTCACCACTGGATAGAGCATAAAAAATTCTTTAGAAAAAATGGAAAAATATGTAAATCATGCAAAGGTGACATGCGACTCATTCCGTGGTGGAGGGTCACATTTGTCTTGTATTTTTTCGGGAATTGATTTTCACCCACACACGCACCCCCCCCCCCCCCTCCACACACACACACACACACACACACATTATACGATGTTTGATGACTTGTTGACAGACCAGCTTTTTTGTTGGTCCGAGGGGACTATATCGTCTTTTGTTTCATCTTTTTTGATATTTAGTGATAAAAGGCGATATGCTCCCCGAGGACCAACACAAAAATGCTGGTCTGACAACAAGCCACCAAACATAGTTTTTGTCATCATTTTGGTAGTGCAACAAAATTCACAATAACCCACAGGGAGACGAGTTTTTAAAATCCAATTCCGGGCCCCAAAGCATCGTCACAATAGCTCGAGATAACACGTCAAACTTGTCTGTGACGTCAAACGTAGCTTGTTGACGCTTTTCTTCGAGTCTGAAAATGTACAGAGCTGCGATCACAGGTGAGAGTTCAGTAAGTTTTGAGCATATTTCTTTCCTTTTAAGTGTTTTATGACTTTTCGTTGTGGATTTTGCGAGTACAGAGATAAGTTGCAAATTGACCATGAGTCGCCACGGTAATTATCAACATTGATTGGGTCTTCGGGAGTGAATGCTCACAATCGCTGTCCTCGGAAACAAGAATCCAAAGCCGCGATGGTTCCACACATCAAACAATCAGCCTGATTGGCTTTTACTTTGACAATCCACGTTTCATCTGAAAGCTCAAACCCATTTAGCACCTCGATTTATTGCATGGGGAACATGAGATTTATTTCCCGGCTGGATATGAATGAAAACTCGTGAAAATGATGACAAAATATATATATATATATTCACACACATACGCACATAACAAAGGTGGACATAGAAAGGGGGGGAAGGGCGACGAATTCGTTGTGTATAAGTTCAGTTTGTGTGTGTGTGGTTGTTTGTGAATCTCTTGATCGACAATTGTGGCCATTTTTGCGACTTCGGACACTGTTAACTGAAGCGTCTGATTGGAGAAACGCGGAGTTAAAGTTGGAGGCAAATGTATCCTAACTTTACTGAGCTCACTGACTCCCACTTCAACTTTAATTAATACAAGTTAAGGTTGTTTCAGTATGGCAAATATTAAAACAGATATATATATATATGTCGTGCCGAATTCACGTAATTGCCGATTCCGCGTAATGGGCAACATTTTTGCCCATTTCGCGTAATCGGCAAAACGCTGCCCAATACGTGAAATCGGCAGCGGTTTGCCGAAATCGCGTAAACGCATCTAAAACTTGCCTATTTCGTGAATTCGGCAGCCGATTACGCGGAATCGGCAGCCGATTACGCGTAATAGGCAAGTTGCCCATTACGCGAAATCGGCAATAGTGAGTTTAGTGTGTATGTTTGTTTGTGTGTATGTGCGTGCGTGCGTGTGTGTGTGTGTGTGTGTGTGTGTGTGTGTGTGTGTGTGTGTGTTTTCGTCGATACTGACCATGACTGTGCTAATATACTTTTTAGCACGCACGCACACACACACACACACACACACACAACACACAACACACACACACACACACACACACACACACACACACACACACACACACACACACACAGTATACTAGGGATGCAAACGAGGCAAACATTTATTTTCAAAACAAAAGAACGATAATAGGAAAAGATGAACAAATAGATGAACATGAAGAATTACGCATAATTGTGAAAAAGAACGCTCCTCAACAATACAAGTTAAGCTGCTATTTTCATCTTTCAGTACCACAAACACAGGTTATAGTTTGGCTGACATGCAGTTTGGTAGTAATTTTTATTTGTTTTTACATTTGCTGTTTTTCGGGTGGCAGTGACTGTGGCAGAGAGTGCCGCTTTTTCTACAAGCGCATCTCTTGGAGCTGAAGGATGTCTGACAGGCGCATTTTGCAAACCCCTGACCACCATGGGCGGAATGCTTAGTAGCGATTTTTCTAAAAGAAGAAACGGCTGTGTTTGTATCTTGAAGCTTTAGGATTTGACAATCTGCCTTCTGTAACTGGTTTCTGGAATAAGCAGTATTGACGACGCCGTGCTTTGTAGCGATCCTATACGCGCCGTGTTCTATGATTTTAGACACGACTCCGGGGATATTTCTGGCGTCGAGTCGACCCCTGTCAAACTCAGACACTGGAAGTAGGACACAGTCCCCGACGTTTAGGGAGGGTTGTTTGGCATTGCTTGAAGACAGCATTTGAGCGCTACTTTTGTCTTGGTCAAGTGAAGCCTCCGCTCGGCACGCCCTTATCTTCTTCATGTGTTCAGCAACTGTGGGGTCATCAGATGTATTGTCATTCTCTTCTTCTTGAGATCTGGGATCTGCCTGGGAACAATCGGATTGTGCTGATTCCTCATCTTCAGTCTCTAAATCTGCACTGGCAGCCACATCTTCTTTGTCTACTGCCATAACGTCTTGAGCAACGGGTTCTGCCACCCCTGTCAACTCTGGTATGGCCATGGCTTCGTCTGTAACTCCCTCTGGCCCTGTCATCTCTGGTACGGCCATGGCCTCGTCATCGACTTCCTCGGCCCCTGTCATCTCTCGTATGGCAGATTCCAGCTCTTCCTCTGTCGTCAGCACGCCTGCAACTTCTTTAGGCAGAAAGGTCTTCTACAGACCCAATCTCGGTTTTTCCCCAAACAACACCTCGTATGGAGTTTTGTTCTGCAGATTTCTGTGTGGGGATGAATTCTTTTGTAGCTGGACAAAGCGGAGCCCTTCAGACCAGTTACTGGTGCTGTTGTCGATGGTCCACGCTATCAGCATTTGCTTCACATCTGCGTTCGATCGCTCTACTGAACCCTGGCTCTGGGGATGTCAAGCCCGCCCATGTACTATGCGAAGGTTTTGCCACATGTTTTTTAGTTCGTCAACCACTGAAGCAACAGGTTTCACAGGCCGACACAAAACAGTTAATCATTTTACCGGAAATGTTCGTGTACTTATCTTGGAGAATTGTTTTAGTTTTTTCTCGCCTCCGTGCCCAGTGTTGACATGTGCCTCAAGCAGGACGTCGAATAGCTCATTCTGGGTGACGATGTACCGGGGAGTTTCTTGTTGCGTTTTCCGTATCTGCACAATGTCATTATAATTAATTTCAGTTGCATTTACGAACGCGAACACTTACACATTTGTACGTGTGTGTGTGTGTGTGTGTGTGTGTGTGTGTGTGTGTGTGTGTGTGTGTGTGTGTGTGTGTGTGTGTGTGTGTGTGTGTGTGTGTGTGTGTGTGTGTAAGAGAGATCAACACAAAATGACACATTAACAGACACGTCACACAAACAAACTTGATTGTCAATGCAAAATGAACACACGTTTCGAACAAGCTTAAGCACGTAAAAAGTTGAGAGAAAAAACAATGTTCGTGAATTGAGAGAGAGAGAGAGAGAGAGAGAGAGAGAGAGAGAGAGAGAGAGAGAGAGAGAGAGAGAGAGAGAGAAACAGAGACAGACAGAGACAGAGACAGAGATATACACAGCGAGGGACACAGAGAGAGAGAGAGAGAGAGAGAGAGAGAGAGAGAGAGAGAGAGAGAGAGAGAGAGAGAGAGAGAGAGAGAGAGAGAGAAAGGGAAAGAGAGAGAGCTCTTACTTTGATCACTTTCTTCATCCCAGCAACTTCAACCAGATCAAACTTCTCCTTAATGTAGTAAACGTTTCTGTTCTTTCGATCTCCATCGCCGGACAAGACATTCACCACGTAGCGGTAGTCGTCTGCATTGGGCAATGTGTACTTGGAAAACTTTTCATTTTTCATTTTTTCATCAAAACGCGCACGATGCTTGCCGTCCATGCTGACTGTTCCTCTGCTATCAGCAAAATGAAAGCTTAAACTAAAAGTTTAAATTTGGTATTGTTTGTGAGTTTCAATCACTAAGGCCCCTTGTTTGATTGATAATACGGGCACACGAGAACAAGTATTTCCTGAGGATATGCTCACAAACCGTTCACTCTGTGTGTGGCTCGTGTTCTTTTCTGTTATACTGTCATTGACACTGTTAGAGAGAGAGAGAGAGAGAGAGAGAGAGAGAGAGAGAGAGAGAGAGAGAGAGAGATCGACCACACACACACACACACACACACACACACACACACACACACACACACACACACACACACACACACACACACACACACCCACCCACACACGCACACTTAACTTGCTATTGCCGATTTCGCGTAATGGGCAACTTGCCCATTACGCGTAATCGGCTGCCGATTCCGCGTAATCGGCTGCCGAATTCGCGAAATAGGCAAGTTTTAGAGGCGTTTACGCGATTTCGGCAAAACGCTGCCCATTTCACGTATTGGGCAGCGTTTTGCCGATTACGCGAAATGGGCAAAAATGTTGCCCATTACGCGGAATCGGCAATTACGTGAATTCGGCACGACATATATATATATGTTAATCACGGAAAACAGTCTTTTTGGTGTGCATATAACAATAATATTGATCACAGTGACTGTTTTCGCAGAAATGGCTTCATTATGATATGTGGGTTTGTTTTTGTATTTAATACACAGATTCGGAACGGAGGAGATGATACAGCACCACTGTTTGGTCGCTACTGCAATAATCCAGTCCCGTTCGTTCGACGGTCATTTGAGAACCAGTTGTGGATGAAATTCCGCTCTGACAGCAGCGTCACAAGCGTCGGGTTTAGTGCAACCTACACTGCAGGTTAGTAACAGTGGTTGTGTTTTATGCCTAGCAACAGGATGAGGTATTAGCAAGATCTAGATCAACACTTTTCAGGACGTGTACGGGAACGTGTACGGGTAACGTCATCAAATCTAGTTTTTACGTCACGCGTTTGCCAAGATCTGCAGTCTTGTTGGTAGCAAATCAACGTATGCATTTGGAACATTGGAGAAAAAAGTGAGTCACGGGTGACGCAATATTTACACGTACACGTACAGTTCTTTGCTACAGGTTCGACCTTCTAGAACACTGTATTTTCCAGGACACAACCATAACAGAAAAACAAGTCGCGTAGGGCGAAATTACTACATTTAGTCAAGCTGTCGAACTCACAGAAACTGAACGCACTGCATTGTTTCACCAAAACCGAATAGCATCGTAAGTCCTCCTGTTCGTGGAAAAGGCAGTAAAATTAAAAAGCCGGTATAGTGCGAAAGTGGTTGCATTGAATGGGAAAGCACGCTTTTCTGTACCTCTGTTCTTTTTAACTTTCTGAGCTTGTTTTTAATCCAAACATAACATGTCTTTATGTTTTTTGGAATCAGGAACCGACAAGGAATACGCTAAAATTGTTTTTAAATCGATTTTGGAAATGAAAATTTAATCATAATTTTAATATTTTTAACTTTCAGAGCTTGTCTTTAATTCAAATATAAAATCTGTATATATTCTTTGAATCAGGAAATGACGAATAATAAGATGAAATTGTTTATGGATCGTTTTATAAAAAAAATATTTTAATTACAATTTTCAGATTTGTAATGACCAAACTCATAATTTTAATTGTTAAACCTCCAAGCTGAAATGCAATACCAAAGTCCGGACTTTGTCGAAGATTGCTTGACCAAAATTGCAATCAATTTGGTCAAAAAATGAGGGCGTGACAGTGCGGCCTCAACTTTTACTAAAAGCCGAATATGACGTCATCAAAGACATTTATTGAAAAAATGGAGAACCCATATGTCCGGGAATATCATACCCAGAAACTTTCATGTGAAATTTCATGCAGATCGGTCCAGTAGTTTTCTCTGAATCGCTCTACACACACATGCACATACATTTATTCATACACACACACATACACCACGACCCTCGTCTCGATTCCCTGTTTTTGTTAAAACATTTAGTCAAAACTTGACTAAATCTTTAAAAAGAAATTTTAAAAAAGTCAAAGAAAAGAAGTCCTTAATATGGCTTTGTCACTGTCTGTTATTTTGTGTGCCTGTCTTTGTGGTTGTTTGTGAGTCTCTCTCTCTCTCTCTCTCTCTCTCTCTCTCTCTCTCTCTCTCTCTCTCTCTCTCTCTCTCTCTCTCTCTATCTCTCTCTCTCTCTCTCTCTCTCTCTCTTAGGGCGAGGGCCAGATGCAAAAAAGTATACCAATGCTTATTCTGTTACCCTCGTAAAATAAAGAATTGTGATTGTCATTGTCATTCTCTCTCTCTCTCTCTCTCTCTCTCTCTCTCTCTCTCTCTCTCTCTCTCTCTCTCTCTCTCTCTCTCTCTCTCTCTCTCTCTCTCCCTCTCTCTCTCATTTTTCCACCCTCTCTCTCTAGTCTCTGTCTGTCTCTCTCATTCTCCCCCTCTCTCTCTCTCTTTCTCCCTCTCTCGCTCTTTCCCTCCCCCTCCCCCTCTCTCTCCCTTTCTCTCTCTCATTCACCCCCCCCCTCTCTCTCTCTCTCTACCCACCGTGTGTGTTCGCAGAACCGAGCAACGACACCTTCCTCCTCATCACCAGCAGCGGGAGATCCGGTGTTTCCAACGACGGCTCCATTTTCCGCGTGGACACGAACACCATCAGTAACTATCGTGTTCCCTTCAACGTGTCGGACGGGCCGGACAACCCTATTGCCGTTGACTACGATCCGGTCCAGAAGAGGATCTACTGGACTGAGAACGGGCGGTACCAGAACGGCATTCGCTCCTCTTTCCTCAACGGCACCGATGTTGAGACAGTCCTCAACGCTAGCAGAGGTGAGTGGGTTCATAGTGACGTTTTGGTCAAGAATCTGCATTAGCAAGATCTAGATCAGCACTTTTCAGGACGTGTACGGGAACGTGTACGGGAAACGTCATCAAATCTAGTTTTTACGTCACGCGTTTGCTAAGATCTGCAGTCTTGGTGGGAGCAAAACAATGTATGCATTTGCAACATTGGAAACAAAAGTGAATCACGGGTGACACAATATCTACACGTAGTACACATTCGATCATCTAGAACACTGTATTATTGGATGTTCAAAATTTCCCTAACGCTCGCAGAGGTGAGTGGGCTCATAGTGACGTTTTGGTCAAGAAGTAGAGGTTATATACATGCCGAGTCTCAGTGATTATCAAAAATAATGGTCGAAGTTAGCGGATCATGAAAAATGCGAGCTTCAGCGAGCTTTTTCATGACCGCGAACTGAGACCATTATTTTTGATAATCACTGAGACGAGGTATGTAACCTCTTTATTCCTCCTTTCTTCAGTTATTCAAAGAAAAGAGGAGTTTTTGTGCGAACGTTTGATCGAATCATATTCATCCAACCAGTCTACCTGCGCAGGCGATCGATTAATGCGCGGTTGTATAGTTCCGTGCAAATCATTCAATTCTGTTAACACTTCTTGTCAGTTTCCATGTTTTGAACTAAAATCAAGTACACAGTTATGTTGTCATTCTGCCGTGGCGGTAAAGGCAGATAGTGTGTGTTCTGTTCATGCTTTGGTATCGCTCAGGAAATGTTCTTTCCTCGAATGTGACTAGCAGACGAAGTTTTACACCCGTGTTCCAACGTTAAAAACTGTATGAAGTTCAGTTTTCTGGGGCAAAATAGTGTATGAAACCGCTGCATGTTCTTTAAGTTGATTAAATGTTTGCAATTGATTGCGTGTGATCTGTTTATAAAATGAAATATTGTTGAAAACTGACCGTCGGATTGCAGTCTTGTCGATGCAGCCGAAATCTGGAAGGGGAACTACTCGTGTCGCTAGACAAAGTATGAGAGTTACTTTTCCTTGGAATCTTGCTAGCGATAAACGATTGTGCACGGCAGATGTGAATTCAGAAAACAACCAAACTCATGGATTTTATATTGAGATTCATGTGTTCAAGCCTGTAGTTGCTGGTTTAAATGCGGTATGGTTTTATTTTTTGCTCCAGAAATGTATATTGTGTACATTAGAGTGTTCTGAACTTTTGAGTCGCAAAAAGTAGATCCACAATGTGTACAGTCTCTACCCATGAGCTATCGAGGATTCGGGCCCGTTGATGGGTAAGTGATTTTGGTTGTTGGGTAAGTTACCGAAACATAATTAGCCCTACAAGTTTACAGAGAGAAAGAAGCAGTGGGGGGAATAATCGGCATTATTGGATGTTCAAAATGTCCTTAACGAGGTGAGTGAGTTCATTGTGACGTTTTGGTCAAGAATCTGAATTATTGGATGTTCATAATTTCCCTAACGAGGTGAGTGAGTTCATAGTGACGTTATTGTCAAGAAGCTGAATTATTGGATGTTCATAATTTCCCTAACGAGGTGAGTGAGTTCATAGTGACGTTATTGTCAAGAATCTGAATTATTGGATGTTCAAAATTTCCTTAACGAGGTGAGTGGGTTCATAATGACGTTTTGGTCAAGAATCTGCATTATTGGATGTTCAAAATTTCCTCAACGCTCGCAGAGGTTAGTGGGTTCGTAGTGACGTTTTGGTCAAGAACCAGTGCATTATGGGATGTTTAAAATTTCCTCAACGCTCGCAGAGGTTAGTGGGTTCGTAGTGACGTTTTGGTCAAGAATCTGCATTATGGGATGTTCAAAATTTCCTCAATGCTCGCAGAGGTTAGTGGGTTCGTAGTGACGTTTTGGTCAAGAATCTGCATTGTGGGATGTTCAAAATTTCCTCAACGCTCGCAGAGGTTAGTGGGTTCGTAGTGACGTTTTGGCCAAGAATCTTCATTATGGGATGTTCAAAATTTCCTCAACGCTTGCAGAGGTTAGTGGGTTCGTAGTGACGTTTTGGTCAAGAATCTTCATTATTGGATGTTCAAAATTTCCTCAACGCTCGCAGAGGTTAGTGGGTTCGTAGTGACGTTTTGGTCAAGAATCTGCATTATGGGATGTTCAAAATTTCCTTAACGAGGTTAGTGGGTTCGTAGTGACGTTTTGGTCAAGAATCTGCATTATGGGATGTTTAAAATGTCCTTAACGAGGTTAGTGGGTTCGTAGTGACGTTTTGGTCAAGAATCTGCATTATTGGATGTTCAAAATGTCCTTAACGAGGTTAGTGGGTTCGTAGTGACGTTTTGGTCAAGAATCTGAATTATGGGATGTTCAAAATGTCCTTAACGAGGTTAGTGGGTTCGTAGTGACGTTTTGGTCAAGAATCTGCATTATTGGATGTTCAAAATGTCCTTAACGAGGTTAGTGGGTTCGTAGTGACGTTTTGGTCAAGAATCTGCATTATTGGATGTTCAAAATGTCCTTAACGAGGTTAGTGGGTTCGTAGTGACTGGGACGTTTTGGTCAAGAATCTGCATTATTGGATGTTCAAAATGTCCTTAACGAGGTTAGTGGGTTCGTAGTGACGTTTTGGTCAAGAATCTGAATTATGGGATGTTCTGGGCTGAGGGGCACAAAGCGAAAGTGGGCGCCACCCAAACGGGTGAGAACAAACCGCGGGGTTTGATTCGTTGAATTCACAACAAATCTCAATTTCAACCAATCAAACACCGCGGCTGACTCCCACCTGGTTGGTAACTTTCTCGTGCTCATCGGCCCTTGGGTACAGTGTGTGATGTTTTCAATCCTTTCATTGCACACTGTATCATTGGAACGACCAGTAGAACGAACAATTTTGGATTTCTGTTGCGAATACTAAAGATATTCATGACACAAACATCAAAAAGCCAAAGCACACATTTTCTGTTATTTCAAATGTGTTTGTGCATTGAGGTCCATGTCACATCATCTTGTGTCTACGTTGTGCGAGTGGTGTATTTAGTTATGCGTGTTATGTATCAGATGCAGACATGCTTAGTTTAACGTTTTCTCGTATGCACTGTCACATAATTATGTCCATTGTTAGTATTGAACAAAATGTTAGCTCGGGACAGACCCACTACTGAACACCGTCGAAGTGACTCAGCAGAAGTGCAGTGTCATCTTCCGAGGGTAGCCCACCGCAGCGACCCGACATCCCTCCCTGGAGCGTCTGTAAAATCGGTAAGTCTGGCAGCGGAATGAAATTCAGATGTAGATGGAGCAGTGAGTGCAGGGACGGGGCGGTGTGAGAGCACAACGGGACAAGGAACAGGTGTAAAAACGGGAAAAAACAAAAAAACTTCTTTTTTTTTTATTGAAATGCAGCGGCCACTCTTGACGGCATCGCGGTGGACCATCTCTCCAGACTCATCTTTTACACAGACGCTGGCAACAACCGGGTTGCCATGGTGACCATGTCCTCCTACGCCCACAAAACCATCGTCACCACGGGAGTAATGAATCCTCGTGCCATTGTGCTTGACATAAAAAATGGGTATGTGGTTACAAGGAGCTAAACACTCGTGTGTGATGTGTTAGACACATAGCGTGTATTGGTTGATGTTCAGAGCACATTTGCTTCCAACGTTTCTTTCTTTCCTGATTCTGTATGATGTTTGTTATATTAAACGCGCGCGCATGCACACACTCACACACACACGCACGCAAGCACTCACACACACACACACACGCACACACACACACACACACACACACACTCACGCACGCACACGCACACACGCGCGCGCGCACGCACACACGCACGCACGCCCGGACGCACGCACGCACGCACACACACACACACTCACATACTCACACACACACACACACACACACACACACACACACACACACACACACACACACACACACACACACGCACGCACACACACATACATCACACACACACACACACACACACACACACACACACACACACACACACACACACCTTTCCATTTCAACTTATGCCTACGCTGTTTGGACCCAGTACATGGAACAACACACACAACATGTATACATGGAACAACACACACAACATGTATACATGGAACAACACGCACAACATGTATACATGGAACAACACACACATGTATTCATGGAACAACACACACACAACATGTATACATGGAACAACACACACAACATGTATACATGGAACAACATTAACACACACACATGTATACATGTAACAACACACACAACATGTATGCATGGAACAACACACACAACATGTATACATGGAACAACACACACAACATGTATACATGGAACAACACACACAACATGTATGCATGGAACAACACACACAACATGTATACATGGAACAACACACACATGTATACATGGAACAACACACACAACATGTATACATGGAACAACACACACAACATGTATACATGGAACAACACACACAACATGATTGTATACATGGAACAACACACACAACATGTATACATGGAACAACATGTATACATGGAACAGCACACACAACATGTATTCACAGATACCTCCCTTCACACTCATTTCAAGACCGCCTTCTCTGTGTTGTCCGATTTAAGGATACGTAAATAGAAGTTGTATTCATGTATAATATTCATGAGTTGTTAATGCGAAAGATTTTGTATGAGTGCGCCTTGAGTCGCCTTGTGGTGAGATATGTGCGCGTTATAAATGCTTGTATTGTTATTATTATTATAATGTCCCTGTCAAAAGAAAGATCTAAGGTACTTTGCTTTGTGCTGGAATACTAAACACTGTACTTAATTTTCCCTCGATTGATTATTGGTTTTCTACTTAATCCTGTAAGAATAGAAAAGATCCTGATCGAATGTTTGCACGAGTTGCTGTTAAAGTAAAGTGCTGACCTGTCTCTAAACAAATCAAGTTAGCTACTTTCCTGTCTCAATAAACACTTTAAAAAATATATTTTTGCTAAATTGTGGATGAAATCGTCAAACAATAATGACCCTGAACCACTCGATTGTCGGAGGAATGTAATTACCAAACAATCTTATATAACAGTAATCAATTGCAAGACAAAACAACCAGGAAAATAACCAGAAAAGGTATCCAAGGGAGGCAATCGACGTGCTGAGAGTCAAGGGAAATGTGTAGCTGTTGTTTCCCTTTTAAAAGTCATTTGTGACCGTAAAACTAAAAGCACGTTCATGATAATTAGTGACGTTCATGATAATTAGTGACGTTCATGATAATTAGTGACGTTCATGATAATTAGTGTCACAGTCACAGGGTTTTAAGCTAGGGTAATGGTCCCTTGTAAAAGTCATTTGTGATGGTAAAACTAAAAGCACATTCATAACAGATTTAGTCATAGGATTTTTAGCTAGGGTTATGCTTTGTCTACTAATCTGCGTTCCCTGGTCGTTACACAGTGTCCTGTTCTGGAGCGACTGGTCATCTCCGGCCAAAATCGAGCGAGCCAACTATGACGGAAGTGACCGAAGGGCTGTGGTCGACATGAGCCTGTATTACACCAATGGACTGGCCCTCGATGTCCAGAGTGAGTGTATTATGTGTGTGTTCGTGTGTGTGTGTGTGTGTGTGTGTGTGTGTGTGTGTGTGTGTGTGTGTGTGTGTGTGTGTGTGTGTGTGTGTGTGTGTGTGTGTTACTGTTCACCTGTGTGCGTGCGTGTGTGTGTGCGTGTGTTAGTGAATGTGTGTGTGTGTGTGTGTGCGTGCGTGTGTGTGTGTGTATGTGTGTGTGTGTGTCAACGTGTGCGTGTGTGTGTGTGTGTGTGTGTGTGTGTGTGCGTGTGTGTGTGTGTGTGTGTGTGTGTGTGTGTGTGTGTGTGTGAGACAGACAGAGTAAGAGAGAAAGAGACAGACACACACAGAGATGGCTTATTCAAGAAACACTGCTCTGTTATAGAAAGCAATACAAATACTCGCACGTAGTTCATGTGTCATCTCTCCCCCAACAAAAACACCCACCGATGCTGTATTTCCCATCAACCCCACCTCCTCTCGCCCTCTTTCGCTTTTCCAAATCCAACCTTCCTTTTGCACGTGCAAATAACCTAGATAAACGTAAGTGTCAGCATTCACATCCTGTTACATCCCATAATTATTGTCTAGCTGCAACCTGATTCTCAGGTGTAACAGGAAGTAAAAATTGACAATGGCCGCACTTAGGGATTTGCTTCAACATAAATATTATCTAACAGATAATACTAGGCGGATATGGATAGGTTTATTATATTACACTACTCACGGCTGAATTCAGAGTAGGGGAGATGGCCCTATGTTTGCCACCTTACACTGTAAATTGAAGTGTTCCACTGTTGAACACACTTTTTGTAACCAGTTGTGAACACTGTGCGACATACTATATAACTCTACTACCACATGTACCACACATGGTGAACACTGTGCGACATACTATATAACTCTACTACCACATGTACCACACATGGTGAACACTGTGCGACATACTATATAACTCTACTACCACATGTACCACACATGGTGAACACTGTGCGACATACTATATAACTCTACTACCACATGTACCACACATGGTAAACAATGTGTGCTAGTTCTGCAAGTAGGTTATTATTATTCCGCACATTGTTCACAACTGGTTACACCAACAATGTGTTCAAAAGTGGAACACTTCAATTTACAGTGTAACGTTTAGGATATGTGGTTCCGCACGCGCTCTTCTTCCATATTCCCAAACACCGTCGCTGAAAACGAAGATGTATACGCTATGGGACAGGTAAGAAGAATCAACAAGATTAGTATGTGCTTATTATTTAATAAAGTACTATTAGTTTTGTTTTGATATGTTATTTGTTGAAAAAAGCAAGCTGTTAAAACATAGTGCCAAACGTCGCAGCGTTCCCATGCAATAACGTCCCCGCTATTACATTGATCCTACACATTATTTATAGACTATTTCAGCACATGAACATGGTCCCAGGACACATACTTAATAAAGTCCAGAGGTAATAATTCCGATGTTCCAAACTGGACATGAAGATCTTTAAGCAGAAACTGTCTAAATCGCCTTTCTGGGAAAGATTTTGGTGAATTTGATTTTTATGAAATAAAGGGGGTCTTCCCCGATTGTGGTGCCATCAATCTAAACCCAACACCAGGCTGTGTAGCACTTGGGGCAAATACAACTTTTGCATTCAATTTTTTTCTCTCCAGGAGTAACCCTTTTAACCGATTTTGTCAACGCCGCCATTTTTGAAAGATTTTCCGGCGAAGTTGACCTTAATGAAATCCAGAGGACATTCATTGTATGTTGTGTCATCAGTCCAAAACCCAAATCCCATTAAATTACATATCCATACCCAACTCACAAATAGCAATTAACTCTAGTTCAGTGCTGGTAACGCTGTACGCGTCCCCTTGGTAACCAAGGGAGACCACTCTAAAAAAGAAAGTGATCCATCCCATAATGCCAGACTATCAACAGTCCGACATCCGTATGCGCGCGCATACGCCGCCATCTTATCATTCCACTCTCAGCGAGCGACGTGTCTGGTCGCGTTTTGTTGTACGCTCCGGCTGTGTTCAGCCTTGGTCTTTGTTTCCTGACTTTGACTTTGCCCCTTGGTCTGCCGCCGAGCTTTGTCAATACCCTGGCTGTTTTTGGGTGAGAGCTTTCTTGTTTTATGTAACTTTGGCGACGTTTCTGTCGCACGTTTGTGAACTTGTAAAATTTTTCAGTTTCGAAAATTTTTTGTGAGTTCGCTTTGACATGGCGGAGTGCGCCAAGAATAGAACTAGTTCGAGACAGGCTGCTGCTTCAGCTTCTCCGGCTGCTAGTACTTCTTCCTCTAAGAGAAGTTCTTCGTCTAGAAGAAAGAGTGATGGGTTTTCCGCCACTTCTCAGATAGAACCGGGAAATGTAGGATGTGATGTTGATGTTGTTGTTGACAAGCCTTCGTCCGCCATTTTGTCCGCGAAGAAGGACAAGGTCACACGTAGTGAAAAGGATAAGGATGTTGTTAAACCGGTTGTTTCGTCGGGGGCTCCTGGTGATTCAGGTGTGTCTCCCGCCGATATTGCGTCATTGCTTTTGACTTTAAGTACACAGGTTTCTACTTTGGCGGCCGATTTGTCGTCGACGAAAGCAGAGATTCGCGCACTTCCGGCTGGCGTCTTCGATGTCTCTTTGTTGGGTAGAGTCAGGTCTTCTCCGACTCCTTCCACTTCCGGTTTCGCTTCCCCTCCCGCTGCGGTTTCCGCTGTGGCTGCTCCTACCGTGGTTCGGGCGGAAGTGCAGGCGGCTCAGCATGCTGATGGTCGGCTGGTGTCCCTTCTGCATGAGCCGGTGCGCTCTAAAGGTATGTCTTCCCCACAAGTTACCAGGTTCTCTGGTGACGGTGGGGTGCGATCACAGGAGAGAGTAGCCACGTGCGTGGTGAAAGCCCTCCTGCAATTTCTGGCCAATGGCATCGCGCCGGCCCAGCAGTTGCAGGGAGCCCTGTGAATCGTATGAACTCTGCATATACCTCTGATTCAGTGTCGGGTATGCCGGTTCTAATTCCGTCCCGGGGGACGGATGGTGGGTGTGACTCCGAGGACTTTGCAAGTCTCTCTGGCGTTGACCCACCTGGCTGTGAATCGTAAGAACTTGCATATACCTCTGATGCAGTGTCGGGTATGCCGGTTCTACTTCCGCCCTGGGGGCAGGAAGTTGGGTGTGTCTCAGAGGACCGCTGCAGGTCTGCAAGTCTCTCTGGTGCGCATCTACCTGACTACGATGGCGAGCAGGAAGGGTGCGTCCATGGTTGGATGACGCCCAGCTTACTTGCCGTTCTAGTTGTCCAGTGCGGTGACGTGGGCTAACGAGAATGGCATTTAAGTTTTGTGGAACTTGGTGATTCTGGGATTGACCGCGAACGGCGGCTTTCCTGGGGTCACCTTCCTGATTGCGATTGCGAGCATGAAGGAAAGGATAACGAGGGTGCGTCCATGGTGGACGACACCCAGCTTACTTGCCGTTCAAGTTGTCCAGCGCAGTGACGTGGGCAGCGGAAAACGGCATTTAGGTTTTGTGGAAGTTGATGATTCTAGGATCGACCGCGAACGGCGGCTTTCCGGGGGTCACCTTCCTGATTGCGTTTGCGAGCATGAAGGAAAGGATAACGAGGGCGCGTCCACGGTGGACGACACCCAGCTTACTTGCCGTTCAAGTTGCCCAGCGCAGTGACGTGGGCAGCGGAAAACGGCATTTAGGTTTTGTGGAAGTTGGTGATTCTAGGATCTACCGCGAACGGCTTGGCCGGGAACGTCTTTCCGGGGGTCACCTTCCTGATTGCGATTGCGAGCATGAAGGAAAGGATAACGAATGTACTTCCATATGAGAGTGGTTCATGGGGATGGACGACACCCAGCTTAACTTGCCGTTCAAGTTGTCCAGCGCAGTGACGTGGGCGGCGGAGAACGGCATTTAAGTTTTGTCCGGAAGGGGTGGTTGAGAGCTAGGCGTTACTTACTCCACCTCTATCTGGTTCTGACTTCTGGAAGTTCGGGGGAACAGGATGTTCGCTTCAGCTTCCGGGAATCGTTATCCATTGCCCTGGAGTTGGCAAATGGCCGCGTGTAGCCGGGTTCTCCGGTGGAAGTGGTGTACGTTCGCAGGAGGAATGTAGCACGCATTTTCGTGGCTGGGCAACGTAAGCTTCCGCCCAGGGGGCAGGAAGTTGTTGGGCTGGGTGATTCTTGGGTTGACCATGCGAGTCTCTCTGGGGGTCACCTTTCTAACTTGGATATTGACAGGAAGGGGTGGCTGAGAAAAGTTTTCTTTACTTCGTCCACCTCTTTCTTCGTTCGACGACTTCCGGATTTCGGAGGAACGGAAGGTTCACTGCCGCTGCCGGGAATCGTCGTTCTTTGCCCTGAAGATGGCAAATGTCTTGTAGGTTGACTTTCTCTTCCTCCCGGGGGGCAGGAAGTGAGCAGTAGGGCTGGTTCTTTGTTGGACAATTAAGTCAAACAGGGAATCAGCTTCCCGATTGCACGATTGTGCTTGACGGCTGTTCAGATGAAGGTGCTTCCGCTTGACTGAAAAGCACTGAATTCAGGTTCCGTTTCATGTTAGCAAGTGCAGTGACGCTCGCAGCTGAAATGGTTCGAGGTACAACGGGTTCGTACGGTGTGTTTATATGCAACCGGTTGGTTCGGATGTTTACTAATCCACGGCCGGTTTCGCTTCCGCTTTTGCGGCTGTGTCTCTGGACAGGATGGGATAGCCTTCTATCGTTAACACTGTGGTGTTGGTAGTCGGCACTTTTTAGCCTTTGGCTTCCGGTTCCGTTACTGCGGTTCCTTAGCTGTTTTACAGGCTGTATCCTCTTCCTCTTCCAGTTTGCCGGCTGGAAGGGGCAGGTGGATGGAGTATCTGGTCATGGAGTTCCGGTGTGTGAATTTTTTTCAAATTTTTCCGATTTTTGGCAAGTTTTGCCTTATCGGGATTGGTGACTGGTTCTCATCATTTCGATGATCGGTATGATGCTATTGATCAAGGGGAGGCTCATACTTCAGCTGTGTCGCTGTTCGCGGCATTTTATAGTTGATTTGAGCCTTCTGAGGAGAATCTTTTGAGTGTTAAGTTCTTAGATCCTCTGGCCCGTCACGATATAACCTTGAATGGTTGAAAACGACGTTAAACATCCAATAAAGAAAGAAAGAAAGAAAGATCCTCTGGCGGGGTCTTTGTGTACTTGTGGATTTTTTCACAAGCGAGTTGTCTTTGTCTCCACTATCTTTGTGGACTACGTTCGACTTATACCTGCGGCGGTGTTGCTTTAGTTTGTGTCTTACGCTCAAGTAGCGTGTCACTCGCGGAGCGCTTTCTGTAGGCTTCGGTTAACTCCAAGCTTAAGAACTTAGGTTCTACGGAACCGCCCTCGGGTTTGGCAAACATCCATCTGGATTTTGATAGCTAGGAGAAACTGTCTGTAAGATCAAGATCTCCTAGCTCGGGTAGATTGTGGCTTCGGTTCTTTGTGATCGGCACTTTCGAACAAAACTTGCTTTTATTCTCTCTCTTGTTTGAAAGGTCTCTTTTTGAGGCCGCTTCTAGGCACGCGGGCTTTTTTCTTTCAAAGAGACGCTCACGGTAAAAGGAAGGCGCAAGGCAGGCCTTGGCTGTTGTTTGTTTCCAAACGAAAAGCTTCAGGCTGGCTGTTATCTACTTTAGCTTTTGGCTCTATACCCTCGTTTTCACAGGGTCTTCTTCATAGATCGTTCTGGCGGCCGGTTGGTCGCACAGTACGGGTCGTCGCAATCTGGGTTCCAGACCTCTTAAGGCTGGCAAGAAGGCGTTTTTGCTTTCTCACATTCGAATTACACGGATGTCTACTGTAAGGGTACTGTCGCTGCCCTACACGCCACCAGGCGTGAAAGGCAGTAAGTAAGTAAGCTACTGTAAGGGTATCCTTGAGGTACTTATGGGCTTCCCCCTCAACTCTGGTTTTGGTTCAGGGTCTTTATAGGGTTTTGGCGTTTTTGTTCACTTGTCATTTAGACTGGCTTGGTACAAAGCGCTTACTTCTTACGGAAAGAACTCCTCTTCTTTCTGTTTAATGCAGGTGGAGTGCCACCTATTCTGGGTTTCCGCTTTTTCTTCCATGTCTTACTTTTAAGACTTTATGTAATTTCTGTCACATTGTTACGGCTTGGTGCAGTGTTGCTTTAACCCGTTTCAAGACTAGCCTGGCGGATCTACACGGAAAACGGCCAAGCTTACTCTTGTAGCTTCTGTGAGAAGTGGGAGTAAGCGTACTTTCTGGCTTTTTTGAATATAGACAGCTTTCTCAAGAAAGACTGATCTATGACTTTTGGGTTTCTTCGAAATTTTCAGGCAGTTTATGCGGAAAACGGGGAAACTAGCTTCCAATTGCATTTTCAATTTATGAAGCAATACTTCGGCTCTTTAAAGTCAGGTTTAGTCATTTGAATATTGCGAGTTTCGAAAATTTTTCTGACTTTCACTGATCTTATTAGATCATTGAATTAAAGGGCAGTTTTTGTTGTTGAGATATTTGGCTTCTAACGAGGTTGAACCGGTAGTCAACTAGTTTGGCTATCTTGACACGCAAGGCAGTTTTTCTAACTTTGCTCGCTACGTCTCGTTGAGGAAGTGAGGTTCATACTTTATCCGGCTTAGCTAAAGATATTTCAACCGGAAAAGATGGTTCTATATCTCTCAAATTCGGGCCAGAAGTTTTAGCTAAAAATCAGAAACCGGCCCAAATTTCACCTGTCATTAACGTTCCTGCTTTGAGCAACACTCTTGCTCCTGGAGACCCCGACATCGTTAACTGTCCAGTTAGAACGCTCAGCAGTTATTTGTCTAGAACGCAGTTCATTTGTTCAGGAAGTCAAAAATTGCTTTTCATTTCGCTCAATACAGCAAGGTGCAAAGACATTGCGAAAGTGACTTTAACCAAGTGGGTCTCCACATTGTTCAGACAAGCGTATTCCTGGTGGCATACTCAGTCCGGAGAGGTTAGGGCGGTTCTTTCCCTGACTTCGGCAAGAACTCATGAGGCAGGGGCATGGGCCTCCTCTGTGGCAGTGCTCCGATCAGGCTGATGTTTTGGAGGCGGCCTATTGGAAATCAGAGGATGTCTTCCTGAGTTATTACGGAGATTTAATAAACGAAACGTCGGGACGTTTCGTTTTGAAGTCGTGGTAAACGTCATCATTTCGGGAGTCTCTCGCTGGAAAGGTGAAGGTCAACTGAAACGGAACGTGGAACGTCAAAACGCAGTCACGTTTTCCACCCCCAAAAAACGAACAATATTTCGTCAACTTTTGTGAGTATTTTTGCACACTAACAGTTTTATTTGTTGGCCATTTTATGCATTGCTAGATTCATCAACCCTTTCACAGTCTTTCAGCGCTGAGAATGTGTTCATTGGAGGTAGACAACTGTTGTGAACTGAAATATTTTGAAGGGTGCTGATCCTGGTACATTTATCCAACTTCATGGTGAAGAAAGCAAATGGCGAAGCAGAAGTAGGTCATCGCATCGAATTTTTATTCTGGCTTCGTATGTGATTTTGTATAAACAAAGTCTGTGTGATTTATTTGGACTGAAAATAATCAAAGTATGCCCGATTCTGGACCACCTCCTAGGGTTTTTTTCCCCATTCTGATCGAGGACAGACGTGATAATTTCACTTGAAGATTTATCGCCCTTCCTTCATTCCGAAACGAAACGTGAATACATCTAAATCTTGTCTGTGGCCTATGCCGTCTCGTTTCACGTTCCGTTTCGCGGGGTGACTCATTCACCAAACGAAACGAGCTGCAAAACGAAACGTGCTGTCTCTTGAATCTCCCTAATATCTCAGAGACATCGCCTCCTTCAGACGGGACGGCAGTTTTGCGCTACCTTCTATGGTGGCAGCAGGACAAGCCCTTCTACTTTGATTTTGATGAGTACCCGCCACCTATAGTAGCAATCTGCTATTTGTGAGTTGGGTATGGATATGTAATTTAATTAAAAATTTTAAAAGTAAATTTTCATTTAATTAATATACTTACCCAACTCACAACGTTTATTCCCTCCCACCTCCCCGCTGTGGTTGGTACTGGGGTCTAAAAAAGAGTGAGTTGGGCTTCGTTTTGGAATGATAAGATGGCGGCATATGCGCGCGCATACGGATGTCGGACTGTTGATAGTCTGGCATTATGGGATGGATCACTCTCTTTTTTAGAGTGGTCTCCCTTGGTTACCAAGGGGACGCGTACAGCGTTACCAGCACTGAACTAGAGTTAATTGCTATTTGTGAGTTGGGTAAGTATATTAATTAAATGAAAATTTACTTTTAAAATTTTTAATTGCGTACGTCCTAGGGCGAGTTAAGTCTTTCTGGACGGATACCGGATTTTTCCGTTAGCGAAATGCGTCACTCAGCGCCTAATACTGGAATTTTACATTGCTCTGCTCCTGTCCAAAATCTTGCTACTATCCACTATAGTCTACCCGATCCATGTTTTCAATGCCGAGGCCGTTACTTTTTGCTTGCCGGTTTCCGGCACGTGTGTTGACCGAATAATGAGTGCGTGGTTTGTGTTGGTTTTTTTCAAATGTGAGGCAACACGCCGGAGACACGGCTGCACTAGGCAAAATCCAGTGTCCCGGCTGCGAACCAGTGAGAGCCCCAAAACAAGGCGAGGTTCTCCCCAACATCACATCTAGCGTAGTTCACAGTCCTTAGTTTCTCAAAATAATTGTTTGAGGCAAAGCGTAAGTATTCATTTTAACTTACCTCTACCCATTTCGTGAAAATAAGGACTGTGAACGACGCTAGATGTGATGTTGGGGAGAAACTCACCTTGTTTGGGGGCTCTCACTTGTTTGCAGCCGGGACACTGGATTTTGCCTAGTGTAGCCGTGTCTCCGGCGTGGGCAATGTAGGGTTAAACCATTCTGGTGTTTCGTATTGTGGCAGATAACAAGCTGTACTGGGCGGATGCTGGCACGGATAGGGTGGAATCATCAGATCTTGAAGGCAATGGGAGAACTGTCCATTACCAAGGATCAGCCAGCAAGCATTTCTTCGGTCTGGCTCTGTTTGAAAGCACACTGTTCCTCACCGACTGGGGTCCAAATGGGTAGGTATTCTTTGACTAAGATGATTTCCGAACAGCGGATTTTTTGTTATGGGGCTTGGGAAAAGAGAAAAGGCATGTATCCATAGATACGTGCGTGTGTGTGTGTGTGTGTGTGTGTGTGTGTGTGTGTGTGTGTGTGTGCGTGTGTGTGTGTGTGTGTGTGTGTGTTTGTGTGTGTGTTTGTGCGTGTGTGTGTGTGTGTGTGTGTGTTTGTGTGTGTGTTTGTGTGTGTGTGTGTGCGTGTGTGTGTGTGTGTGTGTGTGTGTGTGTGTGTGTGGTGTGTGTGTGTGTGCGCCTGTGTGTGTGTGCGTGCGTGTGTGTATGTGTGCGTGTGTGTGTGTGTGTGTGTGTGTGTGTGTGTGTGTGTGTGTGCGCGGGAAGAACGATGAGAGATTGTCCACCAAACCAAACAAATCGCAGACCGAAAATAAACCAAATAATGTAAATATATATCGACATCATGACCATGCGTTGAAGGCCTACAAATTGATGCATTTCAGCGACCTAAGTGTCTTTTGTTTTCTTTTTTAAATTTTAGTCAAGTTTTGACTAAATGTTTTAACATAGAGGGGGAATCGAGACGAGGGTCGTGGTGTATGTGTGTGTGTCTGTTTGTCTGTGTGTGTATGTGTGTGTGTGTGTGTGTGTGTGTGTGTGTGTGTGTGTGTGTGTGTGTGTGTGTGTGTGTTTAGAGCGATTCAGAGTAAACTACTGGATTGATCCTTACGACATTTTACAAGATAGTTCCTGGGAATGATATCCCCTGACATTTTTTTCATTTTTTCGATAAATGTCTTTGATGACGTCATATCCGGCTTTTTGTTGAGGCGGCACAGTCACACCCTCATTTTTCAATGAAATTGATTGAAATTTTGGTTAAGTAATCTTCGACCAAGCCCGGACTTTGGTATTGCATTTCAGCTTGGAGGCTTAATCATTAATTGATGACTTTGGTCATTACAAATCTGAAAATTGTAATTAAAAATACTTTTTTATAAAACGATCCAAAAACAATTTCATCTTATTCTTCATCTTTTTCTGATTCCAAAAACATATAAATATGTTATATTCGGATTAAACACAAGCTCTGAAAATTAAAAATAAAAAAAATATGATTAAAATTTAATTTTCGAAATCGATTTAAAAACAATTTCATCTTCTTCCTTGTCGGTTTCTGATTCCCAAAACATATAGATATGATATGTTTTGATTTAAAAACAAGCTCAGAAAGTTAAAAAGAAAGGAGATACAGAAAAGCGTGCTATCCTGCTCAGCGGAACCACTACCGCACTATTCTGGATCGTCAATTTCACTGCCTTTGCCACGAGCGGTGGACTGACGATGCTACGAGTATACGGTCTTGCTGAACAAATTCACTGCGTTCAGTTTCATTATGTGAGTTCGGCAGCTTGACTAAATGCATTCTGATAAGCATCGCTCCACGGCTATTGCAAGTTGTCTCTCTGACCGGACGCTACAGTCCTACGCGAATCTATCAAAATAAGAATACAGAGTTATCTCCCATAATGTTTTTCTCTCGAGCACTGATCTAAATTTGAGATCAGTGTTCGCGAGACGAAAATGATTGCAGATTGGCCGACTTCGACAGTGATCTTCGTTCTGTTCTTCACAGTTATGATAAAGACATCGTTCTAAGGTCAAAACAAGTCGAAATTTTGGGACTGCTGCCGGAAGGAGACCGTAATATATGGTTTCATCACTGTCAACTGGTTACAGAAAAAATCGTCTGCTCCAGTGAGCGCCGAAACCAAACGGTTGATTATCACGTGACACTTTTGCCATATTTAGAGTTGTTTGCACAGTAAATACTGCCGTGAAAAATAGCTCGCTTGAAACTGTCTTACATATCAATTCCTTTGTAATTTAAAAATTACAAAACACCATGAAAAATCATTATCGACGATCGCGAATCTGCTTATATCAATAATACATTACAAAAAGCTCTAAATATGTTAAAAAAAATCGGTTTCCTTGCCATACTTTATGTGTGTGTGTGTGTGTGTTTCCAGACAAGGAAACTCAAGGCATCCTGTCAGGGAGAGAATGAGCCGAACTCATTTTGACCTGAGTTCAGGATGGACTAAATGTTGTATTTTCGCCTTGCGCGACTTGTTGTTCTTTTCGTATTTGTTTTCTTTTGTGCTTTAACAGAGCCTCGTCGAGCAGGAGCTACATTGTGAAGCAGCCCTTGTCTACCAACACAACCAACGTGACTCGGATTGGCTCCATCGCCGAAAGACTCAACGACATCCACGCCTACCACGAGAAAATACTGGCCAGCGGTATGTATAATAAGTGCAAACCCCCCTTTTAAGGTACCCTCTCCCCCCGAATTACAGTGACACCCCTCCCCCCTCCCCCCCCCCACACACACACAAACACACACACACAAACACACACACACCGCACACACACACGCGTGCGCACACACACACACACACACACACCACACACACACGCGTGCGCACACACACACACACACACACACACACACACACACACACACACACGCAAACACACACACACACACACACACACACACACACACACACACACTTCTCAGTACTGTATCGCTACTCTCCCCTCCCCATCTTCCTGTGAGAATCTGATTTCTAGGATTTTCTGTTCACAGTAGCTGTTAATTTACCTTCATTTTAAATAAGACTCTATATTTCAACCCCTCAGCGGTCGTTTTTTTTCATGAATAAAATAAAATGAAATACAATAAAATTAAAAGTTAGACCGGGAAAATATCCTTGCATTTAGGACGTCAGACTTCAAGCTGAAGGCCCGGGGTTCGAACTCAGTGGGTTATGGAAGCACGAAAATACCCAGCATGCATCCCCTCAAAAACGGAATATGACTGCCTAGAATTGAGAAGGGGAGAGGGGGGGGGGGGGGGGTGCGTCAAACCCACGAGAGTCACGGCCCATGAATGCAGAAGAAGAAGAAGAAGATGATGCAATCAGAAATTACCGACCCCCTTCTCCCCCCCCCAAAAAAAAACAAGTCGCGTAAGGCGAAAATACAATATTTAGTCAAGTAGCTGTCGAACTCACAGAATGAAACTGAACGCAACGCAACGCAGCAAGACCGTATACTCGTAGCATCGTCACTCCACCGCCCGTGGCAAAGGCAGTGCCCGTGGAATTGACAAGAAGAGCGGGGTATTCGTTGCGCTGAGAAGGATAGCACGCTTTTCTGTACCTCTCTTCGTTTTAACTTTCTGAGCGTGTTTTTAATCCAAACATATCATATCTATATATTTTTGGAATGAGGAACCGACAAGGAATAAGATGAAAGTGTTTTTAAATTGATTTCGAAAAAAATATTTTGATAATAATTTTTATATATTTAATTTTCAGAGCTTGTTTTTAATCCGAATATAACATATTTATATGTTTTTGGAATCAGCAAATGATGGAGAATAAGATAAACGTAAATTTGGATCGTTTTATAAATTTTTATTTTTTTTTACAATTTTCAGATTTTTAATGACCAAAGTCATTAATTAATTTTTAAGCCACCAAGCTGAAATGCAATACCGAAATCCGGGCTTCGTCGAAGATTACTTGACCAAAATTTCAACCAATTTGGTTGAAAAATGAGGGCGTGACAGTGCCGCCTCAACTTTCACGAAAAGCCGGATATGACGTCATCAAAGACATTTATCAAAAAAATGAAAAAAACGTTCGGGGATTTCATACCCAGGAACTCGCATGTCAAATTTCATAAAGATCGGTCCAGTAGTTTAGTCTGAATCGCTCTACACACACACACACACACGCACACACACACACACGCACGCACATACACCACGACCCTCGTTTCGATTCCCCCTCGATGTTAAAATATTTAGTCAAAACTTGACTAAATATAAAAAAAAAACTTGACTAAATATAACAAGTCGCGTAAGGCGAAATTACTACATTTAGTCAAGCTGTGGGACTCACAGAATGAAACTGAACGTAGTACGCCGCTAGTGCAAAAGGCAGTGAAAGTGACGAGCCTGTTTGGCGCGGTAGCGGTTGCGCTGTGCTTCATAGCACGCTTTACTGTACCTCTCTTCGTTTTAACTTTCTGAGCGTGTTTTTAATCCAAACATATCATATCTATATGTTTTTGAAGTCCGGCATTCGTCGAAGATTGCTTGGCCAAAATTTCAATCAATTTGATTGAAAAATGAGGGTGTGACAGTGCCGCCTCAACTTTTACAAAAAGCCGGATATGACGTCATCAAAGACATTTATCGAAAAAAAGAAAGAAACGTCCGGGGATATCATTCCCAGGAACTCTCATGTAAAATTTCATAAAGATCGGTCCAGTAGTTTAGTCTGAATCGCTCTACACACACACAGAGACAGACAGACACACACACACACACACACACACACACACACACACACACACACACACACACACACACACACACACACACACACACACGCACACACACACACACACACACTCACCACGACCCTCGTCTCAATTCCCCCTCTATGTTAAAACAGTTAGTCAAAACTTGACTAAATGTAAAAAGAGAAGAAACAAGTCGCGTAAGGCGAAAATACAACATTTAGTCAAGTAGCTGTCGAACTCACAGAATGAAACTGAACGCAATGCAACGCAGCAAGACCGTATACTCGTAGCATCGTCAGTCCACCGCTCATGGCAAAGGCAGTGAAATTGACAAGAAGAGCGGGGTATTCGTTGCGCTGAGAAGGATAGCACGCTTTTCTGTACCTCTCTTCGTTTTAACTTTCTGAGCGTGTTTTTAATCCAAACATATCATATCTATATGTTTTTGGAATCAGGAACCGACAAGGAATAAGATGAAAGTGTTTTTAAATTGATTTCGAAAATTTGATTTTGATAATAATTTTTATATTTTTAATTTTCAGAGCTTGTTTTTAATCCAAATATAACATATTTATATGTTTTTGGAATCAGAAAATGATGGAAAATAAGATAAACGTAAATTCAGATCGTTTTATAATTGTTTTTGTTTTTTTACAATTTTCAGATTTTTAATGACCAAAGTTATTAATTAATTTTTAAGCAACCACGCTGAAATGCAATACCGAAGTCTGGGCTTTGTCGAAGACTACTTGACCAAAATTTCAACCAATTTGGTTGAAAAATGAGAGCGTGACAGTGCCGCCTCAACTTTCACGAAAAGCCGGATATGACGTCATCAAAGACATTTATCAAAAAAATGAAAAAAACGTCTCGGGATATCATACCCAGGAACTCTCATGTCAAATTACATAAAGATCGGTCCAGTAGTTTAGTCTGAATCGCTCTACACACACACACACACACGCACAGACACACACACACACATACACCACGACCCTCGTCTCGATTCCCCCCTCTACGTTAAAACATTTAGTCAAAACTTGACTAAATGTAAAAAGAAGAGAAAATGGTCTCCATTGGAGGAAATCAGCTTGCTGCAAATGTTTTTGTTTTTTGCTCTTTTGCGTGCACGAGAGTTTTTTGTTTCTATCTTGTGTAATTTACATAAGCCGATAAGGTGAGTGTTGCTAGATTATATCAACACATTGTAATACAACGTGTGTTTTAATGTATGTGCAGTAGTCTTCCCCAGCTCGAGAAGTTCTTGCTATCTTAAAATCGTGTAACTTAAAATGCACACAGTGTGCTATTCTGTCCCGTTAAAATATAATACAATGAACCACTTGAGTCAGCAGGGATTGGATACGTACTTTTTCAGCGCCAAACGGATGTGGAAATAACAATGGCGGATGTAGCGTCATTTGCATACCGTTGCCAAACAACAGCAGCAAATGCGCATGCGCCGATGGTGACATTATGGATTCTGATGGGATAACTTGTGTGCAAGGTAAGGCGAGAAATATGTAGTATAATAATGTAAGAACAAGTAATTATGCATAGCAAGTGCGTTATTGTCGAGCAAACTTGAGTCTAGATTCTAGGTGGCAAGTGTTGTGTTTATCTATATGTGGCTTTATATCACACTAAATCAAGATTAGGCCTACCTCAGCTTGGACTTTTCTAAAAATGCCTTTGTGACTCGCTCGATTTTTGTGTACATTCTACAAATCCAAAAACAAAGAGACTGCCAACGTTCCATAATTCAGAATCGAAAAACAAGAAAGGTAGGTTGTTGGAATATATATGATTTATATATAAATTATAATATTTAAAAATAATATTTGTGAATGTATTGTTTTGTCAATAACAAACGTTCCAACAACCTACCTTTCTTGTTTTTTGATTCTGTACATTCTACAGTAAAAGAATTTTTTAAGCTGCACATTCTTATTGTCAAATGACGAACACATTTCTGAATGTATTACTTTGTTAAGTTGTTTTACAAAAAATCTATTTATTCATTTATTTGTTAACTGATTTTGTAATGCATTCAATTGATTCGTTCATGTATTTGCTTGTTTTTGAATGAATTCGTGTATGCAATTCGTTAGTAAATTAGTTAGTTGGTTAGTTAGTTAGTTAGTTAGTTTGTTAGTAAGTTAGTTAGTTAGTTAACTTACTTAGTTAGTTAGTTTGCTTGTTTGTTAGTTAGTTTGTTTGTTTGTTTGTTTGTATGTTTCTTTGTTTGTTTGTTTGTTAGTTAGTTAGTTAGTTAGATAGTTAGATTGTCAGTTAGTCAGTCAGTCAGTCATTCAGTAAGTTATATACATATTCATTTATTTCATTTCTTCATTTATTTCTTTATTTATTTCATTTTATTTCATGTATTCATTTATTTCATTTCTTCATTTCTACTTAAATAGTTGTTTGTTTATTCATTCCCCCCTCTTATTTACTTCTTCATTTAGTTAATACTTCATTTGAGATTACTTGTTTTTAAACGTTATTTGTCTATTCATGTATTCATCTATTGACACTATAAATGTCAGCTATTTACAGTATTTATTTGTTTATTGATTCAATTATGTTCTTGATCTGCTGGCTGATCATATGTTGTGCTTAGTGCTGTTCTCTATATGTGTACATGTTTCTTTTCACTTGACTTTTCACATTTATCCTGTATTTTTTGTGTGTGTGTGTTACATGTGCAGGTCCAACAACCACACCCGCACCAAGCACCACTCCAAGGCCAGTTACACGTACGTAAGAAATACAAATGATTTTGGGTTGTAACTTGGATCGTCCCATTCAGAGCAAAGGCTGCATAGCTAACAGTATACAATTTGGACAAAAACGCGGGTTTCAAACCACTTCAAGAAGCCTATACATACTATATCAAGTTACCTCGGTCTTTGGTTTAATAATTCCAACTTTAATTTTTGGTTTGCTTCTGTTTTGCTTTTTTCTCTTATCATGCTTTTCGATAGTAGTCCCAACGAAGTCTTCAAAGACGAAGATTCAACATTTGTGATGAATGTGTCTAGTTTTCAACAATGGATTTCTTCGTTTTATTTGCAGCGTGTGGCCGAACCTTCACAGCACTCACGGGCAAAATTCAGTCACCGAATTTCCCCAATAACTATGACAGCAATCTGAACTGCACTTACGTCATTACGGCGCCTGTTGGGTCCCGCATCACTGTCAACTTTAGCCACATGGATTTTGAAACGAGCGTCATCAACACAGGATGTCCGTATGACTACATCGAGGTGTGTGGATTATAGCGTGTTTTTTGTATTGGTCAGGGTCAGTGTAGTGGGCGGGGGGGGGGGGGGGGGGGGGGGTGTTGTGTGTTTGTGTAAATGTGTGTTTGTGTGTGTGTGTGTGCATATGTGTGTGTGTGTTGTATGTGTGTGTGTGTGTGTGTGTGTGTGTGTGTGTGTGCGTGTGTGTGCGTGTGTGTGTGTGTGTGTGTGTGTGTGTTTTCTTCTGTCTGTCTGTCCTTCTGTCTGTCTCTGCTGTTGATGAGGAAGATGATGATGATGATGATGAGGAGGAGGAGGAGGAGGAGGAGGAGGAGGATGTTGCTAGTGATGGCGTCGACGGTGATAACGATAAGCCTTGTGTTTGTTTGCTCAACAGATTCGTGACGGAGACAATGGAACTGCTCCATACTTCGGTCGTTTCTGTAAACAGACATTGCCGTTTGTACGAAGATCGTTTGGAAATAAGCTGTATATCAAGTTCTTCACCGACTCTAGCCTCACCCACACTGGATTCAATGCTACTTATAAATCAGGTATAAATCAGGTTATACAAAAACAAGTCGCGTAAGCCGAAATTACTACATTTAGTCAAGCTGCCGAACTCACAAAATGAAACTGAACGCACTGCATTTTTTTTCACCAAGACTGTATAGCATTGTCAGTCCCCTGCTCGTGGAAAAGGCAGTGACATTGACTAGCCAGTCTAGCTCGGTAGTGGTTTCGCTGAGCAGGATAGCACGCTTTTTTGTATCTTTATTCTTTTTAACTTTCTGATTTTTTTTTAGTCCAAACATAACATATCTATATGTTGTTGGAATCAGGAACCGATAGGGAGTAAGATGAAATTGTTTTTAAATCGATAATAAACATTTAATTGTATTCATTATTTTTATATTTTTAATTTTCAGAGCTTGTTTTTAATCCGTATATAACATATTTATATGTTTATGGAATCAGAAAATAATGAACAATAAGATGACATTATTTTTGGATCGATATCTAAAAAAATAATTTTAAGTACAATTTTCAGATTTTTAATGACCACACTAATTAACTAATTTGTACGCCTCTAAGCTGAAATGCAATACCAAAGTCCGGCCTTTGTCGAAGATAGCTTAACTAAAATTTCAATCAATTTGGTTACAAAATGAGGGGCGTGACAGTGCCGCCTCAAATTTCACTAAAAGCCAGATATGACGTCATCAAAGACATTTATCAAAACAAAACAAAAAATTGTCTGGGGATATTTTCTAAAAGAATATTTATGTAAAGTTTCATGAAGATCGGCCTCGTAGTTTTCTCGGAATCGATCTACACACACACACACACACACATACGCACATACATACACCACGACCCTCGTCTCGATTCCCCGCCTATGTTAAAACATTTAGTCAAAACTAAATGTAAAATAATGTCTCGTGCGTTTTGTCTATTTGTCTGTCTTTTTGTCTCTGACTATTTGTCTCTCTCTCTCTGTCTATCTGTTTCTGTCTCTTGTTCTCCCGGTCTGTCTGTCCGTCATTCTGTTTCTGTTAACTAATGTCTCTCTGTCTGTCTATGTCTGTCTTTGTCTATCTCTCTCTCTCACTCTCTCTCTCTCTCTCTCTCTGTCTCTCTCTCTCTCTCTCTCTCTCTCTCTCTCTCTCTCTCTCTCT
>NC_090258.1:12457617-12497617 GCF_037325665.1 Littorina saxatilis
TTGTTCGTTCGTTTGTTCATTTGTTTGTTTGTTTATTTGTTTGTTTGTTGTTGCTTGTTTTGTGTTGTATTGTTGTTGGATTTGTTATCACTGTTTGATATTGTATCCATTCTGGCATTCATACATGTGTTGCTCGTTATCATTAGTTGGTATATATTTGCAGCTACTATCATAGCGACCACCACACCGAAAACCACACTGGGCACCACCACGCCCATACCGCGCAGTGTCTATGCCAGCATCACCCCCTCGGAGTCCAACCCCTTCGTCACTGACGGATCTAAACGCCTGACATTGACCTGTGTTCTGAGCCCCGATGAGCCAGTCATCGGCTACAAGTGGGACGTACCATGCGTCAGTCGAGTCGGCAGCACGTGCACCATAATACCGAAAGTTGCCGACGATGGAAAGGTTGTCACTTGCACGCCGACGCTGGCGAATGGTCGGACTGTGGACTCTGCCGGTTACCACATTAGTCTGAACTGTAAGTGCACTTAAGGGTGGGAGCTACCTTAAAATACACCGTTTTTCTCTTCAAGTCATTTGACCACAACATTCATGAAACAGAACTGTTTGTGTGAACATTTGGTGTGTATTTAATAAAGCCTGGTATTAATTGGGTGAAGTCGACTGGGAACACAACTGCATAAATAAGCATTCTTGATTGTTGTTGTTTTTCCCTTAACAGATCCGCCGCCATCTGCACCAGTTATAACAGGGTACAACTCAGGCGTGTTGAACCAGCCAGGTGACAATCTCACACTCACATGCACGGTCAGCGGTGGCAAACCGTTGGTCCGTCACGTGGTGTTTGAATGTCCCGACTATCCGGATAATGAGGCGGACGTTTTTGGAGCAAAGGACGTACACAGCGTCCTTGACATTGGCCCATTAAGGGCTAAGGACAACGGGAGGACATGCGAGTGTTACGCGACATGGACACATCCTGCATTCTACAATCAGGGAAGCTCGGTTACTTTACGTGTAAATGGTGAGAAGAATATTTGGCTAGGTTGTGGTTGAAGTTGGTAGTGATGATTTCTTTTTTTTCTTCTTGTTTATTCAGATTTTCCTCCAACTCCTCCTTCATGTCTGTCTGTCTGTCTGTGTGTATGTCTGTCTGTCTGTCTGTCTGTCTGTCTGTCTGTCTGTCGGTATGTATGTATGTATGTCTGTCACTCTGTCTGTCTGTAGCTGTGTGTCTGTCTCTCTCTCTCTCTCTCTCTCTCTCTCTCTCTCTCTCTCTCTCTCTCTCTCTCTCCCTCTCTCTCTCTCTCTCCCTCTCTCTCTCTCTCTCTTAGATCAGGACTAGCTGTAAGAAAGGTCCTACGGACCTAATGCTATCTTTCCTGTAATAAAGTTCAAAGTTCAAAGCTCTCTCTCTCTCTCTCTCTCTCTCTCTCTCTCTCTCTCTCTCTCTCTCTCTCTCTCTCTCTCTCTCTTCAATTTATCTCTTTTCCTCTTCTGTTTATGCCAACGCCTACATTTGCAACATTATTCTGATTACTAAAACAAATGTAATTCAACTCGATGTTGTTTTTAGTAACAAAGGAAGGGGAAAGGAAGGAGGGGCTTTTACTTAAAAAAATAAACAGAATCAATGCTTTGAAAAAGAGGTAAAATGATGAGAGCACAATTAAATTCCTGCAAAGTTATCTAGGTGTGAAAACATTGCATGTCATTACACTTTGTGAGACAAAATGTAACAAAGAGTATATTCACACCTAACGCATAACATATATAACAGACATAGCTGAGGGAATAAATAGTCACCAGGTGACATAAGATAACACGTGACTACATTTCAAATTATTAGGCTTTTCGCAGTAATTAATAGGCAGAACTATTGTCGGCACACACAAAAACTACATCACAACGCATAGTTTAATTCATCTCTTTAGATTACCAATAGGTAAATTCATTCTGTAGATAACCAAAGTGATACCGTTTTTGAATACATCCACAAAGATGAATACTGTTTGGACTACCTTTTATCTTTTATTTCTCTTCTTTTGCTCAAAGGCACAGTAAGCCTCCCGTAAACCATCACAGATACTGTCAGGCTTTTACACACAGTACAAACACCTTTCCATTTGAACGCTCACCAAACGGGAACATCCTAGGTGCCCTACGTAAAGAGCGAGCAATTATCAAAAAATTAATTTTGCGGATTGTGTCAGAGACAATCGGACCGTGGTGCGTTTTGGCGCTGGACCTAACTTTTAAAATCTAAATAATAAATTGACAGCTTGTTACACAAACATTCTTAAATCATAAAAGAATTCTTTTTCATCAAGACAAGATCAGTACAATTCGAAGTTTTGAAAGTTTGAAAAAAGAAAAGCCCGGAAGCAGGGTCACGCAAGGTCGTGGTTCTCGTAGCAGACGACGGTTTATGTCTATCGCCAGTTCCTCTGAACAGTCAAAAGCCATCGCTAGAGTTCTTGTGAACCACAGCCGTTTGTTTCGTGCATAGTCAGAGGTACTTAATAACGTGCTATTGCAGGTAAGCTCACAGCGAGTCGCATTCAAATTACTAACTGACGACTACATTGTGAAAAAGGGAAACTTGATCACACGGGTTCACGAAGGCTCAGGGGTAAGATAAACCACGCAAACATGAATTCTTTGAAAATTACTCGCTCTTTACGGAGGGTACCTAGGATGTTCTCAAGCGGTGAGTGCTTAAATGAAAGGGTGTTTGTACTGTGTGTAAAAGCCTGACAGTATCTTAAATGGTTTACGGGAGGCGTACTGTGCCTTTAACGTGTATCACTATCTGATGCATTAATGTTATTTAAACTGCAAACAAAAGAATAACAAAACAAGAAAGGTGGGTTGTTGATATTGACAAAACAATACATTCACAAATATATCGACCCAACGGTCTTTTAAGTGCACAGACAAACAATAACAAAAACTTATCTGGCTGATGTTTTCTTTCGACTTTTTTTTTCGTTATTGTTTGTCTCACTCTGTGCACTTAAAAGACCGTTGGGTCGATATATTTGTGAATGTATTGTTTTGTCAATAACAAACGTTCCAACAACCTACCTTTCTTGTTTTTTGATTCTGAAGTTTGGAACGTTGGCAGTCTCTTTGTTTTTGGATTTGCAAACAAAAGAGAAAATGTTGACGTCGTCCTGGAAGTTAGTTTTTTTGCTTTATTAAATCCCTCTCCATGAGAAATATTCTCTTAAATACGATTGACAATACAGGATTTGACCTTCTTTTATCTGTCTATACATATCAGGAACGAGTATAATCATTATTCCATAATAACAATAATCAGGGTTTTTTCTTCTCCTGAAAAACTGTTCAGAACGAGTTGGGGCAAAAATCCAGGCAATTTAATGTTTTGTCTAAAAGTGTCAGGAGGACACAGCCCCTTCACGCCCACAACAGGAAATCCGTCACCAAGCACAACATTTGCAGGGCAAGGTGTCGCCAACCAAGTGACGGGGGACAAAGATTCCAACACAGGGTCTATTGTTGGAGGCGTTGTTGGTGTTGGTGTTCTGCTCATCATCGTTCTGATCGTCATTATCTTCCTCATCATGCGGAAGAGACGTAAGAGAGAGAGAGAGAGAGAGAGAGAGAGAGAGAGAGAGAGAGAGAGAGAGAGAGAGAGAGAGAGAGAGAGAGAGAGAGAGAGAGAGAGAGAGAGAGAGAGAGAGAGAAGTCGGAAGTCGGCAATTTTATCTATTAGGCCTCCGGCCTATAACATGACTGGTGACACGTGATACAATGCAAAATATTTGAAAGAAGCATAGCAAGCAACAGAGAGAGAGAGAGGGAGAGAGAGAAAGAGAGAGGGAGAGAGATAGAGAAAATGAGAGAGGGAGAGAGAGAGGGGAGAAAGAGGGGGAGAGAGAGAAAGAGACAAAAAGAACGAGAGAGAGAAAGAGAGGGAGGGAGGGAGACAGAGAGAGAAAGAGAGCGAGATAAAGAGAGAGAGAGGAAAAATAGAGAGACAGAGAGAGAGATGGGGGGGGGGGGGGAGTTAAAAGATAGAGAGGTGAGAAGAAAGACAGGCAGAGATAAACACGATAGATATATTTACTTAACGAAGGCAGAGGAATAACACATGTTTTGTAGTCTTTGTACTACTCATCACTGTCCAGTTTTACCCTATGTTATATTTTTATTATTTAACTTTCAATCCTGTATGACGTAATGCAAACATAATAAATCATGATATAATAGTTACCATAATGTTGATAATAATTATTGATAATGAAATGTTCTTCTACAGCAATATTCACCATCAAACAGCGGTTTCAAGGCGCTTTACAAAGTAGATTGTTAAAATTCATACATCAAAAATCCACTCATAACTGATCATACACAGCACTGATCATACAGTCTATATACGCAGTACAGATATACAATTACATACAGATTTAACACGGCACATAAAGCAAACAATAAACAAAAAGCAGTATGTATATATTATACTTGTGTGATATAAAATGTTATCAGTGGATTTGTATAACATGTACGGGAGAAAAAAGCCCTCTACTTGTCCTCACCAAAAAATCTATTTCTCTTTCTTCTCAGATGTGAGAAACTAGGGGAAGTAAGCGCTCTAAATGAATACGAAGTGTGCACTAGAGTAGGTGACAGTTATTCGGAACCAATCTCCCAGTACTTCAGAGAATAACAAACATTGAAATGAACAATAATCTTGTATCTCCTCATTTCCATCTGTTCTACTCAGGTCGTCAGCCTCGTGATGACACGCAAGCGATTGTGTCCGAATCCCCACCGCAGTACCAAGACCCTGCAGTTGGGTTTGGTAACCTTGGTAACAGTGCATTTGCCATGTACAATCCCACCTACGACACCCCTGGTGCAGTTGGTGGCGTGACTGTCACGGAATCGGAGGATAACAACCGCAACGCGGCTCAAGACAACGCAGGGGAATGTGAGTACTCGGTTATTTTTCATTTTCATGTTCATTTTCATGTCTTTATTGTCCCATCGCTGGTAAACTCGGGTCGCTTCCTCTCAGTGGAAAGCTAGCAGCAACAGAGTCGCGCTACCATGTAATCAGCCACCTGCACTTATGGCAGAATGACCGATGTCTTTTACGTGCCATACGGTGGTGACACAGGGGTGGAACATGGATGCCGTCTCTGGGTCTACGCATTAAGTTGACCCGTGTCCGTCCCGGCCCGGATCCAAACCTGCGACTCTAGGATCACAAGTCCAGTGCTCTACCAACTGAGCTACCGGGACCCCAATACAGGGTGATCCAAAAATGCCACCCACTAAAATGCTAATAGGTACTAACTCCTAAATTTGTTGAGCAAACTACTTCATATTAGCGCTCAAGATGTGCACCTGTTGGCTTTTCTGAATAGCCTTACATACACAAACCCATCCTCAGACAATGTATGGGATAATTACACCAATTACAGGGAGTCTGGAGGGTTCAAGTCAGATAAGTGTGGCTATACTGCTCAATGTCAAACCTCCTACTATTGAGACTGTCACGATCGGGTGACAGAGACCAAGAAAGTGTCACTCAGTGGAGTGCCTGTTCTTGGTCGATTATGATAGAAAGCGCCTGTACGTGATATTGGGCTACAGCAGAGTTTGCTGACAGTGCTCAATGAACACGGAGGGTTTGCTGCGCACGAGTTTTACAGTGGAGGTTTCTGCTGTCATAGGGCTGACGGTTTTTCGCTGACAGCGCGCACGGGATTTTCAGGGATTGAGTTTCTCGTGTCTTTTTTCTGCTTGGGGAGGCAGAATTGTGTATAGCTGGACTGGTTTTGTGACAAGGTCAGTCACGTGTTATTGGCTAGGTTGTCTGACTGAGACACAAGGGCGGCGCACTTGACACCCAGCGGCAGAAGGGGAAGGATCTAATACACAGTTTCTAGAGTATGATGGTTTTTCACCGAATATTGTATTCGGCACTCTAGGGGAGCTTCCACTAGTTTTTCCTGTCTCACTGCCACATATTTTGCTGAGGACAAGTCGTCAACATTCCTTCGTCGGCGATGGCTTTCGCATAAGGATTCGACAAGGGGTTCTGGAGGTTTTCGGTCACTGTTGACGAACAGAGGCTGTTCCAGGGAGGAGGCGGACTTTGCTTCCATTGAGAGTACAATCATAGGCTTTTGAGGTAATAAATCATTATTTAACGCTGTTGATGAGTCTGTGTTTGTGGAATGAAATACTCTCTGTTGTTCTTTCCAGGTTAGCGCATAATTTACTCTCTGTGACGCTAAAATACTAATCTGTATATGGTTTTTGCAGATAGGGAGAGAAGGACGGAAAATGGCTGTTTTGTTGTTGTAAAAAGTCCGTTTTGTGCAGGCCCACGTGCTCGATGAGATATTTAAAGATGACATGTTTTAAGGTGGTGGGTGAGGGGTAGCTGACATGTTTAGTGCACCGATGCTTTCTGTTTGCAGCCTTCATTTCGTTCGTTTCTTTCGGTTTCCTGTAACCGCTGCACGGCTGCCTTCGACGGGACACTGCTAGCTGCAGACGTTGGAGCTGGGACCTGAGGAAGCTACGCTAACCGGCTAACCAGCAGACCGGCTAACCAGCAGACCGGCTAACCAGCGAACCGGCTAACCAGCAACCCGGCTAACCAGCAACCCGGCTAACCAGCATACCGGCTAACCAGCATACAGAAAGAAAGCTAAGTGCACCGTGTCTTACGCACCCCGTTGACCACCGTTGTCTTTTCTTATCTGTGATTTCATTGGAGTAGTGACAACGTGGGGTGTTGACCCCTGCATGAACTAGAGCTTTTTTGAACAGAACATTCTCATTTGACTGTATTTACACGGGATCAGCGTGTTACTATAATTTTCTATATACTACTGGCATTTTGTCAGTGATCACGGGTTTTTTACGTGTTGAGAACGTAAAAGGAACATATTTTGAGTGAAGGCTCGAGGGAGGTGGCGAGTTTATACATAAACAGGCGTCTGAAACTTATACTTTTGTTGACTCTATTTAATTGTATGACTGCGAGAGTGGATCGTGGTGTGGTTAGTTAATTAGTAGTAATTAACCGGTTCATAATCACCTTAAGTGATATATTGAAACGTGACACATGGGGGCCAAGCCGGGATTTACTCAGTTAATTTCCAACTGATAAAGACCCACCAATTAAGGATAACTAAGAGCAGATAATCTCGTCAGTGCTCGACTTATTTTCTGCTTGGTGCTACCCTTTTTTGTGTAGTTTTGATCATATACCACACCTTAAGCGATTCACATCTTGCAGGAAATGTAAATTGTAATTTGTGAGTTATTGTATGCGCTAACTGTGATTATTTCCCTTTCCTTTGTTTGTGAATCTTTGTTGTTGTACGTTCAGAGTTTTCCGTTGCAGAGAGCTGAGCGGGGTTAGCGGATTTGTTATTCGTTTTACTCAGTTTTCTCTACATTGTTGTTTCGCATTCTGTAACAGGTTACATTTCTACCGTCTTGTTTTACTTGGATTTTTCTCCATATTTTGACTTTGTTGGAATTTTGGGGGGGAAGGGTCCGAGGACTTCTGTCCTAACCAAGGCTGTGGGAGACACTCTGTTTCACCGCAAAAAGCAGCCGATAAAGTAGGCCACGGCTGTGGGAAACACTTTGTTTCACCGCAAAAAGCAGCCATAAAGTAGGCTACGCGTTTTGTTCTACACCGTTTGGATTTTTCTTCTGCATTTTCCGGTTGCTGGATTTTTGTATCCATCGCTTTCATCACCGCGTGTTCTAGCTATAGCTGCGTTAGACTTATTTTTGGTAATAAAGCTTTGCTAAAACTAACCATGGCTACAGGGGGATCTCCTACGAGGAGAATAACTTTCGAGACTCCTGGCAGCGAGCAACCGACTGAGCGAGACGCACGCGTTAGAGCCCGAAGCGTTCTAAAACGCTTAGAAGTAGAACGGAAGGAAGAATTTGAGCGACTGACAAGAAAAGAAGAACGTGACCGACAGGACAAGAAGGACGAACTTGACAGACAAGAAAGGGAACGACAGGCCGAACGACAGGCCGAACGTGACCGACAGGACAAGAAAGAGAAAGACGAACTTGACAGACAAGAAAGAGAACGACAGGCCGAACGTGAGAGACAGGAACGACAAGACGAACGTGACAGACAAGAACGGAAAGAGAAAGATGAACGAGACAGACAAGAAAGGGAACGACAGGCCGAACGTGACCGACAGGATAAGAAAGACGAGCTTGAGAGACAAGAACGACAGGCCGAACTTGACAGACAAGAAAGAGAGCGAGACAGACAGGAAAAGAAAGACGAACGTGACAGACTAGACCGGAAGGAACAGGCGGATCGCGATCACCAGCTAGAGCTAGCTAGGCTACAGGCCGAGAAGGGTACGCTTACTCAGGCTAGCGCGCCGACGTTTGTTGCCGACCGTACGAGACTGCCGACGTTCGACGATGACAAGGACGAGCTCGACGACTTTTTACGCCGGTTTGAGCGCATTGCATCTGACCAGAAGTGGGAAGAGGCCACGTGGGCTAGCCGCCTTAGCACCTGCTTGAAAGGACGCGCATTGCAGCTCTACAACGCTTTGGATGACGACGAGGCGAGAGACTATCAGGCACTTAAGAAGGCGTTACTCCAGCGCTTCAACCTGACTGCTGAAGCCTACCGACGACGTCTGCGTAACAGCAAGAGACTGAGCGGCGAGCTGAGTCATCAGTTTGTGGCACGCCTTAATCTCTACCTGCGGCGCTGGGTGGAGATGGCCGAAAAGGACTGGACCGTCAACGACCTTGCCGACCTCATAGTCATGGAACAACTGATGTCCAGCCTGCGACCTGAGGTGGTGACCTTCGTGCAGGAACACCAGCCAAAGACTACTCAGGAGGCAGCCGACTGGATCAGAGTACACGAGGACGCCCAGGCGATCTCTGGCAAATCTTCAGGCTCACGGCCGGGAAAATCGGGAAATTCAGGTTCTTCAGGACCCAAGGACGGGAAGGACGATCAGGGACACAAAGGATCAAGTTCCAGAACTGACATCCAGTGTTACTACTGCAACAAGCGGGGCCACGTGAAGAAGGACTGCCACAAGAGACAGGCTGACCAGAAGGGCGTACACTTTGTTGGCAGTGAGGAGCTAAGGGACGTCACGAGCTCATGCACAATTCCACAACTCTGCGTTCCGTGCTCCAGGAAACATTTCCAGCCCCACTGCAACGTCTACGTTAACGGAGTGAAGGGCGAAGGTCTGCGGGACACAGGGGCAGACATGATAGTGGTTCGGGCGAGTCTAGTTCCAGCTATGGCCTACACAGGAGACAGCATCAGGGTGAGAATGGCCGAGGCATCTCACGCTTACGACTTGAACACGGCAGTGATCAAGGTCGTAACACCGTTGTTCACGGGGACCATTGTGGCCGTCGTCATGGACGATCCTCCATGCGACCTGCTCATTGGAAACCGGGTTCAGTTTGTGGACGGCGTCACCAGGGAGGTTCCCGTTTATCGGTCTCCCGACGTCATTTCAGTGCTCACGCGGGCACAGGCGGAGCGAGAGGACAAACCTCTCAAACCCCTACCTGCTGCACGAGCTGCCCTGGGGAACGTGACCCCCGCGCTTCTCGCGAAGGCTCAGGCATCTGATCCGACATTAGCGACTCCTCGGGAGCACGCGAAGTCGGGGAAGGTGAAGCTGAGCGGGAAGCATGGGAGGTCAAAGTTCCTCAGGGACAAGAAGTTGCTCTACCGTGAGTTTAGCAACCAAGAAGGTACATTCAAACAGGTTGTCGTGCCTCGCGAGTTTCGCGAGGGTGTCATGGCAACGGCACACGACTCGATTCTGGGAGGTCATCTTGGTACCAAGAAGACCACGGATCGTGTCTGGCGCCACTTTTACTGGCCAGGCATCTGCACGGATGTCCGACGTTTCTGTGCGTCTTGCGATAAGTGCCAGAAGGTGGTTGCCAAAGGAAGGGTGAGGAAGGTCCCCTTAGAGAAGATGCCGCTCATCGACGAACCCTTTCGTCGGGTGGCAGTGGACATCATCGGGCCCATCTTGCCTGCGTCTGAGGACGGAAACAGATACATTTTGACCATGGTGGACTACGCTACTCGATACCCAGAGGCGATCCCTCTGAAATCGATTGAAGCCACGCGAGTAGCTGAGGCTCTGGTTACTATGTGGTCCCGGCTGGGAATTCCATCAGAGGTACTCACCGACAGAGGCACGCAGTTCACGGGAGGAGTGATGGCGGAGGCAGCACGACTGCTATCACTGGAGCAGCACTTCACCACTCCTTACCATGCTCAGTGCAACGGACTGGTGGAGAGGTTCAATGGCACCTTGAAGACCATGCTGAGGAAACTAGCTCAGGAGAAACCACGCACGTGGGACAGGTACATCCCAGCATTGCTCTTTGCATACCGCGAGGTTCCTCAGGAGAGCTTGGGCTTTTCCCCATTTGAGTTGTTGTACGGCAGACAGGTACGCGGTCCCATGGCTATCCTGCGTCAGGCTTGGACGGACGAAGAAGCTGACGAGGAGGTGCAGACGACAGCGACCTACATAGTAGAACTCAGGAACAGGATTGAAGAGACCTGCAAACTGGCTCAAGAGAACCTGGGAAGAGCAGCACAGCGTTATGCGCGAGGATTCGACCGCAAGGCACGGCCGCGCAGCTTCAAGATTGGAGAACGGGTGTTGCTACTTCTACCTGTCAAACACAACAAGCTACAACTGCAGTGGCAAGGACCTTTTGAGGTGACAGCGAAAGTGGGCCAGAACGACTACAGGATCGTCATGAACGGGAAAGCACGCCTGTACCACGCCAACCTGCTGCGCGCCTACATAGAGAGGACTGCCTACGGGGAAAAGGACAAAGTGACAGAAGCAGTTGCTGTCGTGATGGACGAGACAACGGAAGAACAGGGAGGAGGACGTGTACCAGTTTGTCCGCTGGAGGCTAGTGAGGATCACACGGACGTGCACATCTCACCTGATCTTGGGGACGACCAGCAGGCGGACCTGCAAGAGATCCTGAAGGATGCAGCACGGGTCCTTACAGACATACCACTTCAGACGCATCTAGAGGAGTTTACCTTCGACTTGCTGGAGAAACAGCCAGTGAGGACGAAGCAGTATCCCATGCCTCATGCCCAGAAGGAGGTGGTCAGGAAGGAAATCGCCGACATGACGAAGTTGGGCGTCATCGAGCCAGCGAACTCTCCCTACAGTTCACCAATTGTGCTTGTGAAGAAGAAGGATGGACGCGTCAGGTTCTGTGTCGACTACCGGAAGCTGAACAAGATTACGGCGTTTGACGCGGAACCCATGCCTGATGTGGACTACCTCTTCAGTCACTTGGCCAAGGCCAAGTATTTTTCAAAATTAGACCTCACCAAGGGATACTGGCAAATTCCAGTTGCCGAGGAAGATCGCCCAAAGACTGCATTTACCACTCCATTCGGCCAGTTCCAGTGGACAGTCATGCCTTTTGGTCTACAGAATGCAGGTGCCGTCTTCACTCGCATGATGAGGAAACTTTTGGAACCATTGAAGCGCGAGGACATCAGCAGTTTCATCGACGATGTGCTGATCGCGACAGAGACATGGACTGAACATCTCGACGCCCTGCGCGACGTGTTCGGAAGGTTGAAGGACGGAAATCTGGGAGCTAAACCGTCCAAGTGCTACTTGGGATTTCGGGAATTGTCTTTCCTGGGTCATGTTGTCGGCGAGGGATTGCTCGTTCCAGAGGACGACAAGATCCAGAAGATTCGGGAGGCGGAGCCACCGCGCACGAAGAAAGAAGTCAGGTCGTTCCTGGGCCTAGCCAGCTTCTACAGACGCTTCATCCCGCACTTTGCCGAAATCGCACTACCACTGACCAACCTTACCAAGAAACTACAACCGACCGTTGTAGTGTGGACTGAGGAATGCAGCTCCGCATTCAACACCCTGAAGAGGCGACTCACCAGTCAGCCTATTCTCCGACTACCAGACCTGAACAAGGACTTCGTGCTGAGGACAGACGCTTCAGGGAAGGGACTTGGGGCAGTGTTGCTTCAGGAGACAGAGGGGTTTTTGCACCCTGTTTGCTTCGCCAGCCGTAAGCTGACCTCGGCCGAGGCAGCGTATGCAACGGTTGAACGCGAGTGTCTCGCCATTGTCTGGGGCATCCAGAAGTTCGAAGCGTACCTGTACGGACGACCTTTCTGTCTGGAGACGGACCATCAACCTCTGCAATATCTTCAGGTTGCAAGGTTGGCAAACGCCAGACTTATGCGCTGGGCGTTGATTCTCCAACCGTACCAATTCACGGTACGCGTCATTCCGGGCGCCAACAATGTTGGAGCTGACTTTCTCTCTCGGGCTGTAGAGGAGAACATGACTGTGAGCGAAACCGAGGTTTCGTCTTGAAGAGGGGAGGTGTGTCACGATCGGGTGACAGAGACCAAGAAAGTGTCACTCAGTGGAGTGCCTGTTCTTGGTCGATTATGATAGAAAGCGCCTGTACGTGATATTGGGCTACAGCAGAGTTTGCTGACAGTGCTCAATGAACACGGAGGGTTTGCTGCGCACGAGTTTTACAGTGGAGGTTTCTGCTGTCATAGGGCTGACGGTTTTTCGCTGACAGCGCGCACGGGATTTTCAGGGATTGAGTTTCTCGTGTCTTTTTTCTGCTTGGGGAGGCAGAATTGTGTATAGCTGGACTGGTTTTGTGACAAGGTCAGTCACGTGTTATTGGCTAGGTTGTCTGACTGAGACACAAGGGCGGCGCACTTGACACCCAGCGGCAGAAGGGGAAGGATCTAATACACAGTTTCTAGAGTATGATGGTTTTTCACCGAATATTGTATTCGGCACTCTAGGGGAGCTTCCACTAGTTTTTCCTGTCTCACTGCCACATATTTTGCTGAGGACAAGTCGTCAACATTCCTTCGTCGGCGATGGCTTTCGCATAAGGATTCGACAAGGGGTTCTGGAGGTTTTCGGTCACTGTTGACGAACAGAGGCTGTTCCAGGGAGGAGGCGGACTTTGCTTCCATTGAGAGTACAATCATAGGCTTTTGAGGTAATAAATCATTATTTAACGCTGTTGATGAGTCTGTGTTTGTGGAATGAAATACTCTCTGTTGTTCTTTCCAGGTTAGCGCATAATTTACTCTATGTGACGCTAAAATACTAATCTGTATATGGTTTTTGCAGATAGGGAGAGAAGGACGGAAAATGGCTGTTTTGTTGTTGTAAAAAGTCCGTTTTGTGCAGGCCCACGTGCTCGATGAGATATTTAAAGATGACATGTTTTAAGGTGGTGGGTGAGGGGTAGCTGACATGTTTAGTGCACCGATGCTTTCTGTTTGCAGCCTTCATTTCGTTCGTTTCTTTCGGTTTCCTGTAACCGCTGCACGGCTGCCTTCGACGGGACACTGCTAGCTGCAGACGTTGGAGCTGGGACCTGAGGAAGCTACGCTAACCGGCTAACCAGCAGACCGGCTAACCAGCAGACCGGCTAACCAGCGAACCGGCTAACCAGCAACCCGGCTAACCAGCAACCCGGCTAACCAGCATACCGGCTAACCAGCATACAGAAAGAAAGCTAAGTGCACCGTGTCTTACGCACCCCGTTGACCACCGTTGTCTTTTCTTATCTGTGATTTCATTGGAGTAGTGACAACGTGGGGTGTTGACCCCTGCATGAACTAGAGCTTTTTTGAACAGAACATTCTCATTTGACTGTATTTACACGGGATCAGCGTGTTACTATAATTTTCTATATACTACTGGCATTTTGTCAGTGATCACGGGTTTTTTACGTGTTGAGAACGTAAAAGGAACATATTTTGAGTGAAGGCTCGAGGGAGGTGGCGAGTTTATACATAAACAGGCGTCTGAAACTTATACTTTTGTTGACTCTATTTAATTGTATGACTGCGAGAGTGGATCGTGGTGTGGTTAGTTAATTAGTAGTAATTAACCGGTTCATAATCACCTTAAGTGATATATTGAAACGTGACAGAGACAATCTCCGAAATTGATAGATAATTTATTAAAAAGCATCAAGATCCAACCACTCGACCGACATACTTGACACTTGGTGAAGTTATCATCCCACATCTGAAGCTAACGTACACCAACTATGAAGTCATTCGCTGATTACATGTGCAAATTATGGGCGTTTTAGAGGATGGCATTGATTTTTGGTTACTCTGTAGTTTAGTTCTGTCCAGTACAGTGTCACTAGCGGAGACACCACCACACTCCTACCCACCCCCCATCCCACCCTCGACAAGATTTTGAACGTTTTAAAGATTTTTAACAAAATGTGAAGCAACCAATGCTTCTGACATTTTGCACTCATAGACCCACATTTAAATGATTTTAAACACGGCGACTACCATGTGAACCGAGAAAGGAAACAAACTTGCATCCGTCAAGATATAGCATCAGCTGAGTAAAGGGAAATAACTCAGTTTAAAAACACCTAAGCTCCTTATATGGTATGGATCTGGCAACACCAAAACGACACTAATTAGCTAACGAAAAGACACCCCAACATTAACTCTATTGTACCCATTTAACACCCATTTTCTTCCGAGGTATCGTTTTGGTATCAAATAAGTGTTAATTTAAATAATTTATTCAGGGCTAATTTGGTACCAAAACAGACCAAATCTGTACTTATGTTTAGAGGGGTATAGGTATTATGTTTGAAGGGGAATTTAAAGGAACAGCCAATCAACTCGCTTATGGTGAACAGTTGTGGAAGATTTAGAAGTTCATGCAGTGTGAGTAGATTATGTGGAAGAGCACGTGGCTCCATTATCACTGAATGTGATTATAACAACAATCACAACGTCGCGTATGATATAGACATAGACATAGACATAGAACACTTTATTATCTCACGAGGAGAAACTCAGGTGTGGTGTATACAGCATTACAATAAACAACATAAAACGTAAGGTCATGAATACAAATATCGAGGGGCAAATGGTCCACTCATAATAGTCAAAATTAGGACGACGTACAATATCAAAACAAAACTCTCTCTCTCTCTCTCTCTCTCTCTCTCTCTCTCTCTCTCTCTCTCTCTCTCTCTCTCTCTCTCTCTCTCTCTCTCTCTCTCTCTCTCTCTCTCTCTGGCTCCATTCATATTACATTACGTCACTAGCAGACGCGCGGGCTCATAGGCGCATGGAATCAATATATATATATATATATATATGTCAAACGTTGCTTAAAATGACCCAGATCCAAACAACATCACATCAACGCTGGTGATTGTGAATGCTCGTTTAAAGCGTCCTTAGGCAACGTGTAACTCGCTGACAAAGGATTGTAAAGAACTTTGAAGTTCAGCATAAGCATGTTGTTTTCGATGAGCAAGTTTGGTTTGACTATTACTTGTTTGGCTGGCTAGTTGCCTTGGTGACACCAGAGACATACATACATTCTATCTATGTCTCTGGTGACACATCTCTTTTTTTTATATTTAGTCAAGTTTTGACTAAATGTTTTAACGTAGAGGGGGAATCGAGACGAGGGTCGTGGTGTATGTGTGTGTGTCTGTCTGTCTGTCTGTGCGTGTGTGTGTGTAGAGCGATTCAGACCAAACTACTGGACCGATCTTTATGAAATTTGACATGAGAGTTCCTGGGAATGATATCCCCGGACGTTTTTTACTTCTTTTTTTTTGATAAATACCTTTGATGACGTCATATCCGGCTTTTTGTAAAAGTTGAGGCGGCACTGTCACACCCTCATTTTTCAATCAAATTGATTGAAATTTTGGCCAAGCAATCTTCGACGAAGGCCGGACTTCGGTATTGCATTTCAGCTTGGTGGTTTAAAAATTAATTTATGACTTTGGTCATTAAAAATCTGAAAATTGTAAAAAAAAATAAAAACGATCCAAATTTACGTTCATCTTATTCTGCATCATTTTCTGATTCCAAAAACATATAAATATGTTATATTGGGATTAAAAACAAGCTCTGAAAATTAAAAATATAAAAATTATTATTAAAATAAAGTTTCCGAAATCGATTTAAAAACAATTTCATCTTATTCCTTGTGTGTTCCTGATTCCAAAAACATATAGATGTGATATGTTTGGATTAAAAACACGCTCAGAAAATTAAAAAGAATAGAAATAAAGAAAAGCGTGCTATCCTTCTCAGCGCAACTACTACCCCGCTTTTCTTGTCAATTTCACTGCCTTTGCATCGAGCGGTGGACTGACGATGCTACGAGTATACGCTCTTGCTGTAAAAATGCAGTGAGTTCAGTTTCATTCTGTTAGTTCGACAGCTTGACTAAATGTTGTAATTTCGCCTTACGCGACTTGTTTGTTTGTTTGTTTGTTTTTCTTTAGTTTGGTTTTGTTGTTTTTCTCAATTTGTTGTGTTGGATTATTTGTTGTTGTTGTTGTTGTTCTTTGGGAGAATTGTCTTTGTATATACCAAATAATAAGTTAATTCTCTTAAAATGAACAAGTTGAAGGTCAAATTCAACAAAACTCTGTGTATCTGCACGGAAAGCAGCTTCTTTCTTCTTCAGCGTTCCAGAATGTTCTGGTTACGTGTGAGCTCGTTTGCCCTTTTGGGTTCCCCAAACTATAGTCTGAGAGCATAGTCAGCTTCACTCCGCTTTCGTTGAGTAGGCATGCTGGGTATTTTCGTGTTTCCATAACCCACCGAATCAGTGGGGTCCTGATTTGGCCTAAAGGGTCCGCTGGACCCTAAAAGCAACCATTAACTAACTAACCCACCGAACCCCGACATGGATTACAGGATCTTTTCCGTGCGCACTTGGTCTTGTGCTTGCGTGTACACACGAAGGGGGTTAAGTCACTAGCAGGTCAGCACATAAGTTGACCTGGGAGATCGGAAAAATCTCCACTCTTAACCCACCAGGCGGCAGCGACCGGGATTCGAACACACGACCTCCCGATTAGGAGGCCGACGTCTTACCACCACGCCACTGCGCCCGTCGGAAAGCAGCAACACTGTTGAACTTTGGTTTGTGTCCAAGCTGAAGGATCTTCGTTTCACTGAAATGTGATGGTGTACAATATCTTAAACACGCAAAGGAAAGGTCCTTTAAGTTGTCTCAGTACTTTCTTGTTTTCTAAACCTTGTTGGTTCGTATGTTGCAGTTCACAAAGTACCTCTTGACCCCAGCCAAGTTGTCTCAGCTGCTGATGCTTCTGCTCAGGACAACGAGAAGTATTAGGCTGGTGATGCCTCTCACTCTCGATTTGAATCTAAAGATGCATGCTGATTGTTGTGAGCTTACCCAGGGAGGAAGGAAATGTGTTAATATCGAGCATTACATTCCGATAATCCGGTTTTGTAAAATCATGTAATGTGTTAATACCGGGCATAACATTCCGATAATCCGGTTTTGTAAAATCATGTTTTTGAAATGTTTTACATACTTCTGTGTTTACCGTTATGCGATAGTGTAAGATACACACTGATTGTAGTAACGGACGATCAAGGAAGGAAAGAAGGGTGTTCCTTTTGGCACTGTAGAAATCCGGTGATTTAAATTCATGGTTATTGGACTATAAGCTTTTATTGTGATACAAAATATATGTGTAGCTGTAATTCGAAAAGTGTTCTGTAAATCCAAATAATGACATAGATTGTGGTGATAATGGTCAATACAGAAGGAGTGGGTGTTCATATTGAGCATAATATTCTTGAAATCCGGTAAAATATTTGGTACTGAAATATACCTTTCTATGGTAATTTGTTAAATGGCCAACGAATCCAAAAACGATGGGGTGTTAACTATTTCATGGTACACTTTGGAAATCCCATGCTGTAAAATGATTGGTGTTTTTGTCTGACATTTTTGACGTATTACTGTGTATAACAGTAGTTGGATGAAATCCATAGTAGTTCAAATGATGCGGTAATGTCGGTCAAGTGATGAAGGGTGGGCTATGTTGTGTCATTCCAGAGCATGGCACTTAAGAAATCCAATAAAATTGTTTGTTTTAGCAGTGAGCATTTTGAGGTTTTACTATGTGATACTACTTAAAGGAAGCCAAATGAGGTTCTTTTGGGTATGAAGCGTTTTGGATTTAACCCATTTATAACTGTTGTTCACAAACGTATGGCATGTGAAATCTTATTTTGTATAGAGCAATCTCGATTCATACTGTTTTCAGTTTATTTCCCCAAGGTGTGCCATATGACATCTAACTGTATCTGGAGCGTTTAAGATTTATACTGGTGTCATTGTTTTTGCTAGTGTGTGCCATATTTATTCGGATGTTCTATCAAGCATATTTGACTGATATTGCTTATAAATGTTTTTCACAAAGGGGTGCCTTATAGATGCAAAGATGAACACCTACCTTGGTGATATTTAGAAGTTATTGCAGAAAGGATGGATGTAGCTACTGAGCATGGCCCTGGTGCAGGCATCTGATTATGTAAAATAATCAGTGTGTGTGTGTGTGTGTGTGTGTGTGTGTATGTGTGTGTGTGTGCGTGCGTGTGTGTGTGTGTGTGTGTGTGTGTGTGTGTGTGTGTGTGTGTGTATGTGTGTGTGTGTTTGACAGAGAGAGAGAGAGAAAGAGAAGTGTTGCTTTTGGGGCAGTTTTGTATTTTGTTTTCTTGTTCATTTGTTTTTAATATTGTTTATTGTTCTGTGTATGGGTTTTTTAAATGTTGTTGTTGTTGTTTGTTTATTTGTGTGATTGTTTGTGTGATTGTTTTATTATTTTTGTTTGTTGCTGAGTTGATACCGTTAAGATCGGCAGCCGTTGCATTGGTAATGATCAATGAAATATGGTTGGGATTTCATGCCGAGTGTGTACAAGTTTCAAATTCGTGTGATATGATATATTTTATATATGTTTTTTTACCACTCTGAGGGTACTAGAGATAATCAGACTGAGGTATGTTTACCTGCGCATGTACGAAATTATCCAAGTGTATGCATAATCCAGGTAGGCGAAAGATGTATTTCAAATAAATGCATAATACCGTATGAGGTTGATGTGGCTCTAATTGTATAAAAAAAAAAGTTCTGGCTTCACATTATGGGGTAATGCCAAAAAGGGTGTGAATAAATTAGCTTATAAAGTACATCTACCAATATACGAGGTAGCTACTGTGCATGTATATATTACTAGAATGAATACCCGCTTCGCCGGGTAGCCGGCTTCGCCGGGAAGAAGTACTTAGAGCCGTACGCCGAACTATGGACCCGCCAAGCTTAGGTCCCTCCCAGATTCGTGGAATGGGAACAGCACGAAAATGATTCAGTGGCCATAATGCCATTCCTGACCATATCGAGTCCCATCCTTGTCGACGAATGTAACCGTGTTAATCACCTTTGGAGGCGAACTCCACTCAAACAGGACTGAGCAAGTTATGGCTTCTCAAAGGAAGGCCAGTACATAAAATTACACAAAAGCCGCCAGACCACATCACAAACAGAACTGAAGAATGCACAGGTGTTGCTTACATAGAGACACACACACTCACACACACACACACACAAACACAGAGAAGCCGTATCTATAGAGAGATAGATGACAGTGTATTTTTCGCGTGGCTATAAATTGATTCGACCTTTGCACTTTTACAGTGAGGATAATTTACGGGTCCAATTTACGTTCTGTACACTGCGTTGACCTTCTAAAAATAGGTAACAGTAACAGAACTCCGGGAATATCCGAAGACGCTCAGCGCAGTGGACAGCGCAGTGTAGTAACTTACAACTGAACGGGAAAGCCACACGAAGGAAGGGAGATAAACGCCAAACACTGGAGAAGATAAGGAAGAGTTACTTATAATGGTGAAATGAACACAAAAACGAAAATGAGTTCAGCGCTGCGCGCTGAGAGCACGTGTTGAAATATCTCATCGATGATATTGTGTCCGGGGTGTAGCTGAATACGGTGTCCAAATTTGAAAAAGATCCACCGAGAACTTTGGCGTTGTGATGTGGTGTAGCGGCTATGGTGTGTCGGTATGGGGGCCCGGGTAAGCTGAGGTGGAACCAAAATAGCTGAGGTGGAACCAAAATCGGTTCCGCGCTGCGCGCTGAGAGCACGTGTTGAAATATCGACCAGGTTGTGTCGTGTCCCGGGTCTACTTGAATATGCCCACCAAATTTGAAGCAGATCCATCGAGAACTTTGGCCGTGCATCGCGCACAGACACACAGACAGATACACAGACAGACACACAGACACTAGTCGTATATATATATAGATATATATATATGCCATAACTTATGCAGACGCTCAGATATATCTATAAATGTTCACACGCAGACACACACACGTACACACATGCACACACACGCACGCACACACACACACACACGCACACACACACACACACACACACACAATGCATCTGTGTGGATATCAATAACTGCTGAAGAGACGATAAAAAACCAAAACCATAACCAACACCCCCCCACACACACACACTTTCTCTCTCTCTCTCTCTCTCTCTCTCTCTCTCTCTCTCTCTCTCTCTCTCTCTCTCTCTCTCTCTCTCTCTCAATGCTTTAACTGTCACACATCCAAAGACACTTTGTCATAATTTTTACGACTTTCCATTCATAACAAGCCGGGTAACAAAACAACACTTCGATTGTGACAAACCCAAGTTGCCAATGGTTTTCAGCTTAATTAAGGTGAGACGTGGATTGTCAAAGTAAAAGCCACTCAGGCTGTTTGTTAAATTTTTGGAACCATCGCGGCTTTGAATTCGTGTTTCCGAGGACAATGACTGTAAACGTTCACTCTTAAAGACCCAGTCAATGTTACAAATTACCGCGACGACTCATTGTCATTTTGCAACTAAGCTGTGCAATCACACATAGCGCGACGAAAAGGCTTGAAACACTAAAAAGAAAAGGTACTTACTAAAAAGTGACTGACCTCGCAAATATGATGGCAGCTCAGTGCATTGTTAGACTGGAAAAAAAGCGACGTTTGACGTCACATTTTCAATTATGACGTGATGGATTGAACTTCTGAACCGGTTTAGGGCCCTGCATTGCATTCTAAAAATGTGTCTCTCTGTGGGTGATTGTGCGTACTGTTGCATTACCAAAATGATGACAAAAACAATATTTGGTGGCTTGCTTTCAGACCAGCATTTTGGTTCATCATTGTGAAGCGTAACACCTTGTGTTACATGTTTATCAACCTCGCCCTTCGGCCTTGGTCGATAAAGATGAAACAAAAGACGATATGGTCACCTTGGACCAACACAAAGCTGGTCTGCCAACAAGCCACTAAACATCTTATATTGTTCACGATCAAGATTCTTTGTCTGTATATCCTCACCAAAGGAGAGATACTTATACAAATGTATAATTTTAATAATTTGTATACCGTGTATGCTTCAGTTGGCTGTTGTTATGAAAGAACTGAATTATATATATGCTTAAAAAGTGTAGTCAGACGTTTTGTAGAAAAGAGTTTTTTTTCTAAACGAGCTGTGCTTGGCACAAAATAAATCATTTTGTTCTGGTATTATTCTGTCTCAGTGCCATTTTACATTTCTAAAAGCCGTAGTCCGATGGTTTACTTTGACAAAGAGGCAGCGACACATAAGCTGGCTTGGAATACACAAACTCTTAGCTGAATTTACTTGTCATAATATTGCAGACTAGTTGAAGTAAGTGTAAAGAATTTTTTTTAAATGTCTTGTATGATTAACTGTGAAAAGGTACCGTGTGCCACGGAGGATTGCTTTTACACGTTAGTGTTTTTTTCATTTTGAAATGCTTGTGAAATAGTACGAGTAAATCAGACTTCCTGCTTCAACGACTTGATTTTGATTTGTTGTACATAATTATATTCTGTATTTCTTATATCTTTTTTTTAAATAAAGAAAGACAAAATCCAGTTGCTTTCCAAGACTTTACTCCATCTTTGTTACTGTAAACACTTTCTTTGGCTCCTAATAATTATTTTTCTCTTGAACATCAGTTTTCTCTTTCTTTTTCTCTTTTGGTCATTTTTCATGTGGAGTTTGGGGATGTTTTCTGTTTATATTTATGTGAACATTGTTCAGGTTTTATATAAACGTTCGCATGAACTAATAATTGCCTACATTTTAAAACAAAAATATTATGCAGAATGAAGTCTTGTTGGCAACACACCAAAACCTGAAAGAGCATGCTCATGCAAACATTCCAAGTAGATAATGGGAAGAGGTGCCATGATTTATTTATATAAAAAAAAATCCATTGTACAACTTAGTTCTTTTTACAAATAATACTAGACTCATTTATCTTACGGAAACAATAAAACAGTATAATCTTACTGCTTCAATGGTGTACATTTTGTTTCAGCTGTTTCAGCTAAAACTGTAGTGTATGCGACACATAGAGTCTATAAGCATTACATATAGTTTATTGTGAATAGCACATAGAAACATGAACATTAAAAACAAACATGAAAACTAAACGAAAGAACATGAAATTTAGAGTAATTTCAATAATCAAATATGCAGAGATTGTTTACCTTGTAGAACCTAGTATGTTTGGTTTCTATTTGGTGAAACTATGTTAGCATTGCATATGCTATTTGTATTGCTCCGTTGTGTTTAACATACACATTGTGAAAGAAGGAACATAACGTTTAGCAGAAATCATTCTTGATAGTAGATAGATTTACAGATGTGTTAAACTTGAAAACCTAGTGTTTTGCAGTTTTTGCGACAAAACACTTTCTGTGCTTTAAACATAAATAACCTTTTTGAAGCTACAGTTCTTTTTGACACGGATCTGTCAAGGCCTTTAGATAAAATCGTCACGCTCATAAGATAATTGCCTATGTCATTTTGTTGTGTTTTGAGAAACACGAGAAAAACGTTTTCGGTTTCTGAACAATCTGCCTATCTTATATTAGTAAAAAGTTGCAAACTGCCTATCTCGAGCGGTTGACAGCGGATTACGCTTCTTCTTCTTCGTTCGTGGACTTAGACTCCCACGTTCACTCATGTTTTTAGCACGAGTGGATATTTACGTGTATGACCGTATTTACCCCGCCATTCAGGCAGCATACGCCGATTTCGGGGGACAGCGGATTAAGCGAAAGTAAAAGAGTCGGCAGCAACGTTTTCAACCAGCATAACTGCATAACAAACCAAATACGCTTTTGCACACCAAAAACGTCGTCTTGTATGAAAGCAGCAGCCTCTGATAAAAAGTGCCTCACTCAGGAACGAGAACGGCAGTTTTGCTTACGTAACCGTGACAATGATTTCCGATAGTCTGAGAGTGTGTACTCTCTAACAATTGATAGGTACCCTTCCAGTAGCTTCCGCTGTAGTCTCACTGCAGAAAAGCCTAACGCTGAGTTAGGTATTTTTCTTATGAGCGTGACGAAATAAGTGCATCGATACGATCTTTACACGTGGACACATACTAAAAATCATGACTTTTTTCTGTTGTGATGGTGACCATATTGAAAGAAGCTTTAAGCAAAGTTAAACATTCCGAAAACCAAATGCTGTTTAAAGTGCCATTATATTTGAATTACAAACTGGTAACGCAATTTGTGTTTAGATATATATCTGCTAAGTAGTTCATCGATCGTAATTGATTTGAGTAACCTGTTTTTCACTTAGTACATAATTTTTAAAATAAACCTTTATATTTGTACAGTTTTTGGAGTTATTTTAAAATCTGTTCTGTATGTTGCTAATGATCTCACTCTTTTCTTTGTGTGCCTCTCTGTCTCTGTCTCTATATCCTATGTGTGTGTGTGTGTGTGTGTGTGTGTGTGTGTGTGTGTGTGTGTGTGTGTGTGTAAGACATGCCTGAAAACATACTAGATGGTTTTCTTTCAAATTAAAACACACACACAAACACACACACCCATACACACACACACACACACACACACACACACACACACACACACACACACACACTCACGCGCGTACGCGCCCTCACACACATACATACACTCATGCACTCACAAACTCACGCATGCCATTTCATTGGGAGGTTGAACACACATATTATTGACATAATTCCTTTCATGATAAAATGAATATGTACAGCACACATTATATTATCATTCCGAATGTAGCATTACGTTTACATATATGATGTTGGATACAGCAACGTTAATATATCAAGTACGTATCAACTAAAAAGAGAGATGAAATGATGTTGCATGTAGAACATCGTGGGTTGTAAAGTGTATGGAAATGGATTTTAAAAAGGTTCTGACAGTTATTAGGGTGACACTTTCTTGTGGAACTGAAATCCCTCAAAACCAATACGAACATTGTTGGACACTAAAAGGGAATGTTTTCGAAAACATTTCAGTTTAAAAAACGTCAACACATCCATACCATATCAAATACTCTAGCTTAGATAGAGTATGATAGAAAGACATATAGCAGATTGAAATATATACAATGGTAACAACAAAAACACGAAGCAGCAGCTATTCACTTGTGGACCAATCAAAACAAAAAATCAATTGGTTTGACAAAAGCATTATTAAACATTTTAGCTCACCCTTTTCTAGAATACCACAATGAAATTATCCCTCAAAATGATAAGACTCGCCATCTCGGATCTGGCCAGTGTTTTACTATGGATAAGACAATCCATCTATTTCGACACATAATCAACAACTGTTAGCCTTTGTGCTCTCTGTGGAGGGTGGACATATTTTTATTAAGACAAACAAGTTTAATGACACTGAGTGTAGTCTGATGGCGGGAAAACACACTGTATTTACACATGCAGAAGGGGATTAAACAGAAGTAAGATTATCCACTTGTGACCCATGTCAACGGTTTTTTTCGTTGCTGAACATAGCACAGTAATAACAAAGAGAAGAACAACGGGAGAGGACTTGTTGGCATGTCGCTGATTTGCGACAGGGCAAACCGACTGTGCGACAAGGCAGTTAGCTACAAGCTATGAAGACCTTGTGTTTGCGACAAAACTTCTTGGTCTTCCCGGTCATGACGATATAAAATTATGTGCGACAAGCACTTCTGGGTCATCTCAAAATATGTTTTGGCTAGGAATTTACGGTCACCCTAAAATATATTTACAAGGACTTCTCGGTCATCCCCAAATATGTTTGTGACAAGCACTGCTCAGTCAGGAAAACATATTGGTATCATGCACTTTTGCAGGGATGGCCAAATCGTCCGCCCGATCGCCAGGGGAGAGTAAAACCTCCGCCGGGCTAGTAGAAACCACCTGGCAACTCGCCCGGATGGCCAGTGACCATTCTGTACCAATGCAACACTGTTGGTACAATTGTAATATCGAGTTTCAAAGCCATATAAACACTGCACAGATGCATAAACTGTGGCATGCACCGGGCCAGCGAAATTTCTGGCGGGCTAGTATTTTTCTTGAAGTTAATCGCCCGGTTGGCGAGTTAACATTTTGAGATTTGGCCATCACTGCTTTTGGGTCTTAGATATACAAATACGATAAGACGTCTCAGTCATAAAAACCTATTTGCAGCAAATAATTGTCGGTCATGATACAATATTTGCGACAAGCATTTCTAGGTTATTAAATATTGGGAAAAACACTTTTCGGTTACAAAAACGTTGCAGCAAGCACTTTTTGGTCATAAAAACGTTGCAGCAAGCACTTCGCGTCCATAAACACTATACGACAAGCACTTTCTGGACATAAATATCGAGACAAACATTTTTCGGTCACTTATTTATCCGTCACAAAAGCATACTCGCGACGAGCATTTTTTGATCTTAAAAGAATGCTTGGGGCAAGTACGTCACTGTCATAAAAACAGATTTGCGACAAGTACTTACAAGAAAACTGACTTTCAATGAGCACCTCTTTGTGATAACAGCATATTTGACACAGCCACTGTTCGGTCATCAACACTTATTTGCTATAAAGACATTCGAACAAGCGTGTTTTGGTCATAAAAACATAATTTTGCGACAAGCACTGTATCTGTCATAAAAGCATATGTGCGGCAACCACTAGCTTCTTGGTCAATCAACATTGCAACAAGCACCTTTTGGTCACAAAGATAATGCAAAGAAACACTTCTTGGTCATGCAAAACATTTTGGACACGCAATTTTCGGACTTAAAACCGTATTTGTGTAAGGCACATTCACACATCACTCCACAACGCGTTATTGGTTGCCTTCAGTTTTCAATAAATGCCTCTGTAAACTGGGTTTCTCTCCACGAAAGGAAACTCTGGTTCCTCGTCAATGCTGATCTGGGAACGGACGGTACCACCTGCACGTTGTCTGGATGTCTGCTCATTGTGTGCGTTGCTTTCCTCCTGTCTGTTCAGCTTGTTGAACGTCCTGCATTGCACAGTCATGTATAACTCAGCTGGAATATTGTGACCCTCCCCCACGGAATGAGTCGCATGTCACCTTTGCATGATTTTCATATTTTTACATTTTCCTAAAGAGTTTGTTATGCTCTATCCAGTGGTGAAAACCGTTTTAGAAAACAGCGACAATTGTTTAAGTTATAAGCCTGTGACTAAGGTGACCCTCACACTGTTACCAGACACTCCCCGGACTTATATTAAGCCTAGCGCAGAACCGCGCTAGGTGACATGCGACTCATTTCGTGGTGGAGGGTCACATATTTGCAGATGAATGTACATGGCAATTGGATGTTTGGACTCCGTGAATGAAATTCTACTGGCATGTACAGAACAGCGCTATGTTTGATTGTTTGGGGGGTTTTGTTTTGTTTTTAAGCATCACAAAAAAACTTTTGTGTTGCTGTCGTTTAACAATAGCTGCAGCTTGCGTTGTTGTTCTTACCCTTTTCTTCGTCAAAGCAGTCGTTGTTGTCGTCTGTTCTGTGTTTTTGGCTCACGTAAGTGTAGCCTATGCGATGCTAAACTTTGTCTGTCTGTGCGTGTGTATGTGTGTGTGTGTGTGTATGTGTGTGATAGAAACTTTAACATTTGACTAAACACCGAAATACTAATTTTACCTGGTTATTATCCAAGCAACAGCTTCAAAGTATTGAAGCAATGATCAACATTTCGTCGGCACGTATGTAGTTAAAGTGTGTATCCAAAGAAAACGGGTGGTGGGGGGTTTTGGGGGGGTAAAAACAGGTGACTGGTTTGTGTCGTGTGTGGTATGTAGACCAGGTCAGGGGTCAAGGTTAGGTCAGATCGCGTGAAGGATTGTGGTATAGATACAGTTATCACCGAGCTGCAGTTCGCCGATTCGGAAAAGACTATTTCACATTGTTCGGTTTCGTAGCTCCAGAAAAATAGATAAAGAAGATACCAAAGGAGATTTCCTACAGGTTAATCTGCACAGCGTGTTTCCAGTGTCTGCGCGAGGAAGCGCTGTCGAAATCTGCACAGCGTGTTTCCAGTGTCTGCGCGAGGAAGCGCTGTCGAAAGCGCAGTGTCGATCTGGCCATCTGGCAGTCGTGTCCCCGTAAGTAGGCTACAGACAGACAGATCTAGATCTAGTGTCTCGCACTCTTGCACCGTGTCACCTAGCTTACTGTGTGTGTGTGTGTGTGTGTGTGTGTGTGTGTATGTGTGACGGAGTGACGGAGTTTGTGTTACTGTTTGTCGATTTCTTACGTGAGCCTTGAAGGCTTCGCCTCTTGTTTTTTTTTTATTTCTTTTTATTTTTTATCAAATTAAAGAAACGAGAAATATTTCCATGTTGATCTCAAAAGAATATGATGTGTATTGTGTGTAAAGATTACCTTGCTGATCTGAACTTGTAGAAAGCAAGGAAGACTCCTCCGACGACAAGAAGTATTCCGCCCACGATTCCCAGGATGACCCACAGGGCTGCACGTGGTAACAGTAGCAGTGGAGTATAAGTCAAAGATCTGCCAAAATTTGTGACCCTCCACCACGAAATGAGTCGCATGTCACCTTTGCATGATTTTTATATTTTTACATTTTCTCAAAGAGTTTTTTTATTCTCTATCCAGTGAAGTGGTGAAAACCGTTTTAGAAAAGAGTGAACACTTTTCGAGTTATAAGCCTGTGACTATGGTGACCCTCACACTGTTACTAGACACCCCCCGGACTTATATTATGCCAAGCGCAGAACCGCGTGAGGTGACATGCGACTCATTTCGTGGTGGAGGGTCACACATGCAGTAGACAGCCCAGGGCCCGGTAATATGTAGCTAGTCATCGGTCGGCTGACCGTGAAACTGACGGTGGGTCGACGTTGAACCGCAAAAGTCAGTAATATGAGCGCGAACAACTGCCGGTCCAACTGAAAACAGTCGCCCGACTGCGGTTGGGCTTACAGGCACCTTTTTCGGTCGATCGACCGCAGTGCAGGTAAACAACTCTACTTGTTTTAACTTTCTGAGCGTGTTTTTAATCCAAACATATCATATCTATATGTTTTTAGAATCAGGAACCGACAAGGAATAAGATGAAAGTGTTTTTAAATTGATTCCGATAATTTAATTTTGATAATAATTTTTATGTATTTAATTTTCAGAGCTTGTTTTTAATTCAAATATAACATATTTATATGTTTTTGGAATCAGCAAATGATGGAGAATAAGATGAACGTAAATTTGGATCGTTTTATAAAAACAATATTTTTTTAACATTTTTCAGATTTGTAATGATCAAAGTCATTAATTAATTTTTAACCAACCAAGCAGAAATGCAATACCGAAGTCCGGGCTTCGTCGAAGATTACTTGACCAAAATTTCAACCAATTTGGTTGAAAAATGAGGGCGTGACAGTGCCGCCTCAACTTTCACAAAAAGCCGGATATGACGTCATCAAAGACATTTAGGCCAACAAAAAAAATGGTCTGTTTCTGGTAACATGGCTAAAAAAAATATGGTCAGTAGGTAGGGATTTTTATTTTTTTTATTTTTTTTACCCCAAATGTAGACCAATAAAACTAACTTTAAAAATCGCGCAAAGAGACTGGATTCACTATACATAGAGACAAGACACTCAACACATTTACAAATCGTCAGCGGACTTTCGTTTTCACACGTTTTTGTTGTTCATTTTCTCACCCTGTCCTTTACCACCAAAAAAAAAAAAAAAAAAATTGGAGTTTGGAAAAAAAAAGTTTAGGGTCGGCGCCGAAATTTAGGGTCGGTCGGGTGACCAGAAACAGACAATTTTTTTTTGTTGCCTAAATGTCTTTGATGACGTCATATCAAAAAAACGATTCCGGTACCGCCAAAACAGGACCGGATGTTTACATCGGAAGTTGTAATGTTCTAAAAATTCCACTGAGCGGTCTGACTGTCTAGTCAGCCGACTGTCAGTGCTACCGCGCTGCACATATTACCCGTCAAAACACGGCCGGTCATCAGACTGCAGTCAACTGACTTGACAGTCAGTCGACTGTGGTTGCTCGACCGTCCAAAATACGCTGTTCATATTACCGGGCCCTGAGATCCAGAAGTACTTCGCCCCATGTACTATGTCATCACACAAAAGTAGCAAAGGGGTCGCACTTTTTGGCAACATTTACAGTTTAGAGTTGCTTAATACAGGATCATGTGATGTAGTTGACTTAAACATCCGTTGAGCACAATTTGATCTTAAGTGCAAACTATAACGACAAGCCTATTAAAACAAATGCGCGCTCTCTCTCTCTCTCTCTCTCTCTCTCTCTCTCTCTCTCTCTCTCTCTCTCTCTCTCTCTCTCTCTCTCTCTCACACACACACACACACACACACACACACACAGACACACATACCACAAACACACACAACCACAAACACACACACACACACACAAACACACACCACACACACGCACAACGCAAACACACGCGCGCACGCACGTACACATACTTACTCATAGTTCCACGTCTCTCTCTCTCTTTCTCTGTCTCTGTCTCTCTCTCTTTCTCTCTCTCTCTCTCTCTCTCTCTCTCTCTCTCTCTCTCTCTCTCTCTCTCTCTCTCTCTCTCTCTCTCTCTCTCTCTCTCTCTCTCTCTCATCTCCTATTTTACTTACGCGTCAGGTCATCCGATTCCGAGACGCCTTCATCATCCGGGGTAGGCCCTGTTTCTGTCATGCGACCAGGTTGACGGCTAGATCCAAATCCAGATTTTAACTCCGACATGACTGTATACGATACCGAATGTGGAACAGTTACAGTAGCCTGTCCTGCAGAAACAATTGTATTCCCCGTCGTCACTCTCACTGTGGTGCCGGTTCCCGATCCAGGTTTTAGAGTAGTTGGGCTGCTACCACTTACTGGTAAGCCAGAACTTGAAGTCGTAAAGCTAACTGGATTGTTTATGAGCGTCCCTTTAGTACTGCTTGCCTTTTCAGAAGCCGGTTTAGTCGATGTTTCGGTAATATGAGAACCATGAGTAGGTGCAGGACTGGAGCTTTTCCCTGATGTTTCTATACTATTGTTACCGGGGATTGTCTGAACTCCATTTGCAGAAACTGGAGATATTGGAGAGGTTCTGAAAAGCAAGTTTTGGGTTGAAGGAGAGTTCCCACCAGGGCTAATTGTATCAGTGGACCTTCCGATCGTGTGACGAGTTGTTGGTGGCAAAGCCCCAGAGACCGATGTCGGCGTCGTTGTCCCTGGAAGAGGTGTATTTTGAGTTGCAGTAGATACCTTCATGTTCAGGTTTGCTGACGCTGAAACCCCTGATGACGTAGCAGGTGTTTGAGATGACGTCGAATTTTGTGACGTATTTGGTGACTGGGACGCATTCGTTGATTGCGAAGTATTGAGTGGTGAATTGGATGAAAGGGTTGGCGAAGTGGTTTGTGGCTGGACCGGAAGTGATGTATTACAGAACTCGGGTTGGTTCACTTCAGCACTCGGGAAGTTGCTATCGGCAGAACGATCTGAAAGATAAGGCAAAACTGATGTATCGATTGAACATTACATTTATGTTTTTTTCAACCATGTAAGGTCAGAGGCAAACTAAAACTCATATTAAGGGGCTGTTAGATTCTAGACAAGAGTTCATGTTTGCGTGCGTTTAATTGTAAACAACAAGAAGAATCCTAACTAAAAATGGATCGAAACATAAAGGGCACATAATTATGAATTCTTGACCAATAAAAAACATTTGACACAGCGTTCGACAGTCATTGCTAACGTCTCGATTCGTGTGAAATGTCTTTTTTTGTTGTGCAAAACTGCAAACGACGTGTATCCTCTTGCAATTGTCACCATTTTTTTGTACTCACCAGTGGTATCGTCATTGCCGCCTCCTTCGGAAATGACGACCATTAATAAGAACACATGAGCATTATCGTTATTATCGGTGTCTTCAAACTTCCACCATATTTAAAAACAAATCCTTAACCTTGTCGTCGTTGTAGATCTTTTTTAAATTTGTAAAAGAGGACTTAACTTTGTCTGATGAGAGCGACGGTGTAATGATATGCAGCTCACCAATTTTCAACGTTCAATCCCTGTCCCACACAGATACAAGAGTAAGTCTAAAGTATAAGGAATTGTTGTTTCTGATAAGGAATATTGCCTGCTATTTCGACCTACCTGGATCACACACGAACGGTAACTGCGCTGAACAGTCGAGAGGTGTGAGTGTTATGATCCCCTTTTGGTCTCTCCTGGCAGCAAGGCAGTTACCTCCCCTCTTTCGTTGTAAGTGTGGATACGAATTGATCTGCGCAACTGAACCTGCAAATACAATATTAAAGCGAGTGATCAATACTATACTTTGTTGAAATGTTTTTCATCGTCACAAAATGTATATTCAGAGGAATCAGTCTATGTGCATGTCTTTCTGCGTGTGTGTTTTCATTTGCAAGCAAACAGTTTTATAATCGGTTTGCAACTGCTCGTAGTCATGGCATGGTCACCTCATGTTTTTCTTCTCAAACAGTGCGTATCTGTTCATAATGTCTGGAGTGTAATACATGTGTTAATATGTGAAACAGTGCGCAAGTGTGTTTGTGCATGCGGTGCTTCAAAATCCATTTCACTGCATCAGTGCATACCGTTTATCCATTTCAGTTCAAAGAGTCTTCTCAGGTCCACCCAGTAGTCTTCCGCCACGTAAGGGTGGAAAAGGAAGGGAAGCGACTGGTTTGTTCTCACATTCAAGAGTTGTTTCCCTTGTGATTTGCATTTGCCTGATGATTGCATCCAGGTCAAGTAGGCTGTGTACCTGTGTACCTGGCACTGGCTTGCTGGTGATGTACCTTGTAGGTATAAACAAATCGTATTTCAAATGTTAAGTACATGTTTGTTCATGTAAATTGTGGGTATAAGGTTCTAGAACAAGATGGTTATAAGGTGATAGAACTCTAACTGTTTAACTGTATTTCAATCGTGTGTGTGTGTGTGTGTGTGTGTGTGTGTGTTTATATATGTGTGTGTGTGTGTATATATATATATATGTGTGTGTGTGTGTGTGTGTGTGTGTGTGTGTGTGTGTGTGTGTGTGTGTGTGTGTGTGTGTGTGTGTGTGTGATGTTTTTTGCTTTGGTACAGATCGTCTAATAATTATTGAGAATTTTGCCTTTGATTTCAAACAAAGTTAATGGTAAAATTATGTTCATAACATTCACAAGTCACGGCATAGTATATATCAATGTAAAGCTTATTCATTATTACATCTGAAAAAACATGTTAGGATTGTGAGTGATCTCCCTTTGGTTGCACCAGACAACAGTTATTGCCCTTTGGGGAAAAAAAGTGTTTCTTAAAACAAACTTGTGTTTTTTAACACTCTCATAAGGAGCAATTTTAAAAGAAAAGGTTGCAATTATAGCTAATGACATCCTTCTCTGCAAAGAGGCATACATTTGAACCGATTTTGTGAAAACACGCGCGCATGCTACAAACAAGAGGGATGTGACCCAGATTTTTCGACAAAAAATGACCACGGGTGACTGTACTGAGCATTACGCCCTTACAAAATCAGGACATCCAGTTGATTGCCAGTCGATTGAGTATTTTAAGCAAGTGTGGCAGTATGCAAGATAGCAATCTCAACTTAAATTAAAAGGTCAAAGCAGACGAAAATTCCCCTATTTCGTCAAATGTACTGACAGTTGTCACATACAGAATGCCTTTTTTCTTGTCCACTGCACTCTTCAGAACCATTAATAGTGCAATAACATGGTTTCAAAAGAAAGTTCACGATGGTTTTTCCGTGATATTGTCAGCAGTACCACCAACTATACTGCTGAGCCTGTCAGTTCGCATTTGTGACCAAATTCAAAATACCGTCCACCAGTAGGGGTGTCACAAGTACCGAGCAAATTATATAAGCATCCCGCGCAAAATGTAATCAGAAAATGACGTTTTTAAGCCCTGATACAGCGGCCTTTGTCATAGCATAAAATAGGTATTAAACTAACCCGTATTCTCTGTCGCAGAATAAGCCAAAATAGATCATAACACTAACATGTCAGCACATTTCTCCAGAAATCCAAGTAAAAAGAATGTTTTGATATAATTGTATGAACACAATTACGTTCTCTGCAATTGTTGGGTTTTACCCGACCACTGGGACGAAAAAACCATGATCACTAATTGAAACATTTAACGCAATTCTGCCTTTACTTCAGTAGGTGTGACACTAAATTTCATACAAGTTTGTTGAGCCCCGATGTCTGATGCGGTAATTGTCAAACTGAGAATAGGGAAAACGACATACAGTTATAATTATTATTTCACTGTGGAAGTAGAGAAAACAGTCTTCTTTTATTTCATACCAGAAACATTTCTGTGCTGTGAATTTTGCAGTTATTACAAGTGAAACTCTGATTCTTAATAATTTGTAGACGACCTGTACGAGAAGGGGCTATTCATAAGTGTTCTGTATTATCATAATATCATTATTTTAGGGAATTCTACACATTCTGACTTTAGGCCAATGGATGTCTTCTTCAGACCAAATGAAGCGCTTTTGGGCCTGAAACAAAAGCAATCAAATTATGCATGCCCTTTAGACACACAATTATCATTCTCATACAGACTCCTGTAAATATCTTCTGACAGTTTCATACTTTATGAGTTTCTGCATGTACAATTTTCCGTACAAGTGGAAACGGTACTGATTTTGGTTTTTAATTTTTTTTCTTATGAACAGCCTATGTTAATTAAAATATTAACATGAAGAATACGCACAGTCCTGGCATAACATTCGCTTGAATTCTCTATTGTTTCCGTCACAGCCGTCGGTTTGCAAGATCAAGTCTCCCACTGCTGCAGACCCTTTCGTGGGCAGGTGGATGAAAGCGCAGTCACCCTTCAAATGGTTGACGCTGGTATCCCATGGAATGAAACTTGGTTCTGGAACAACACAGAAAAGATGTCCTCACCCATATGTGACCCTCCACCAGGAAATGAGTCGCATGTCACCTCGCGCGGTTCTGCGCTAGGCGTAATATAAGTCCGGGGAGTGTCTGGTAACAGTGTGAGGGTCACCTTAGTCACAGGCTTATAACTCAAACAGTTTTCGCTCTTTTCTAAAACGGTTTTCACCACTGGAAAGAGCATAAAAAACTCTTTAGGAAAATGTACAAATATGAAAATCGTGCAGAGGTGACATGCGACTCATTCCGTGGTGGAGGGTCACATATTTCTTTGTTTTTAGAGTTCTGTTTGTACTATGACTTGTTATAATGTTTAATAAGGCATACATTCATGCGCGCTTAGGCACACACAGTCATGCTCTAACAAAGAGTCGAAAGCAATGAATTAGAAATGAATTATAATAAGACACAGTGAAGAAGAATACATTGACAATGCATTTCTAGTAGATCAAGAAACAAGCTTGAACATCAAGGCTAACTATTGTATGTAAATACGTTTGATTCCACTCCACGTCAGAACATTTTTGTATATCTTTGTATATTTTGACTGCAAGAAAGTTATAATAAAGTAAGTGCTTCACAGAGGTCATAAAAAGTTTTTAAATGATATGACAACATCCGTAAAGGCTGTCATTGATCAAGACAACAACAACAACAACAACAACAACAACAACAACAACAACAACAACAACAACAACAATAACAACAACAACAACAACAACAACAACAACAACATTGTTTCTCACGTGCTGTATAAACAGAAGCGAAGTTATCGGGACCGCCGCAAGGCTCATCGAAGCTTGACTCGCAGCGGAGCGTGCAATATTTCTCGTCAGTGAGTGCTGGTTGATTTTTCAGACAGTAACACTGCCTTGCCTGTTTTTAAACAAATATCACAGGCGTGAATAATCTTTGATTTGTTTGTTTGTTTGTTTGTATGTTTGTTTCTTTTTACATTTAGTCAAGTTTTGACTAAATGTTTTAACATAGAGGGGGGAATCGAGACGAGGGTCGTGGTGTATGTGTGTCTGTCTGTCAGTGTGTGTGTATAGAGCGATTCAGACTAAACTACTGAACCGATCTTTATGCAATTTGACATGAGAGTTCCTGGGTATGATATCCTCAGACGTTTTTTTCATTATTTTGATAAATGTCTTTGATGACGTCATATCCGGCTTTTCGTGAAAATTGAGGCGGCACTGTCACGCTCTCATTTTTCAACCAAATTGGTTGAAATTTTGGTCAAGTAATCTCCGACGAAGCCCGGACTTCGGCATTGCATTTCAGCTTGGTGGTTTAACAATTAATTAATGACTTTGGTCATTAAAAATCTGAAAATTGTAAAAAAAATAAAAAAATTATAAAACGATCCAAATTTACGTTCATCTTATTCTCCATCATTTTCTGATTCCAAAAACATATAAATATGTTATATTTGGATTAAAATCAAGCTCTGAAAATTAAAAATATAAAAATTATGATCAAAATTAAATTTTCGAAATCAATTTAAAAACACTTTCATCTTATTCCTTGTCGGTTCCTGATTCCAAAAACATATAGATATGATATGTTTGGATTGAAAACACGCTCAGAAAGTTAAAACGAAGAGAGGTACAGAAAAGCGTGCTATCCTTCTCAGCGCAACTACTACCCCGCTCTTCTTGTCAATTTCACTGCCTTTGCCATGAGCGGTGGACTGACGATGCTACAAGTATACGGTCTTGCTGCGTTGCATTGCGTTCAGTTTCATTCTGTGAGTTCGACAGCTACTTGACTAAATGTTGTATTTTCGCCTTACGCGACTTGTTTGTTTTGTTTTTTTGCTTTTCACACTACACCCTTTCAAAATCAATTCACTGGCTATGTATGGAGAACAGGACGAATATATTGTATAAATCGTAAATCTGCTCCAAACAGCGTAATCTCTGTGGTTTTTATAGTATCTTAGAATTAATTGTGACAGTCATTTTTTTTGTCGTGGGCCGATCCAGAACAAAAAACCGTGTACTGCTTGGACACAGAGCTATTGACCTCCTGTTATGTCAGTATTTTCGTATTGCATGCATCGTTGCCTACTTGTGTTTTGTATTCACACACACGCACGCACGCACGCACGCACGCACACGCTCACACACACACACACACACACACACACACACACACATACACACACACAAACACACACACTAACACACACACAGAGAGAGATATACACACACACACGCACACACACGCACTTACAAACAGGTTTATACATACCTGCATTGCCACATATTGCGTTCCACACTTTATCATGCATTCAAAGGGGTTTTCGCTGGTAGTCATTCTGGTTTTATCCAAATACAGCTGAATGCTGAGTGCACACCCAACTCGTCTTTGCACCATACATCCATCTGAAATAAAAAGAAATTATACGCCGTTATTACCATTGATTTCAGTAAGTTCTAGTGTCACATGATCGAACCAAAGCATTTCAAAGAGCGCATATCCCACGATTGCGCGAAATCCCTTAGTGCATTCCGGTATTGCGCTTACAAACTCGATTTGTATTCTTGCGCCTGTACCGCATTTGTTTTCGATTTGAGAAGATTCTTCGCATCCTCCATAATTATTAGTAAGACGTAGCTTATCGTCTCTACATTACCAAATGACAATTGAGCCTAAATTACCCTGCAAACAAACATCAAATACAGGGGTTATTCCGACAGATCTCGAAATCGAACTCGAACTCGAAAACTTTATTACAGATTTTGAGCTAGACTAGCTTTTTGAAGTCGACTGATTCGATTGCCTGTCCTACGTAGCAGACGACACGGGAACGCTGCTGCATCAGATCTGTAAATGTTCATAAGTATTTCAAGGCAACAACTATTGAAATGTCTTAACATAATCATCTCACACATATCCCTAATAGTAAATATATTAGGACGTAATCCTTGTTCCTATGGAAATAGAAAACCGGTAGGGTTCAGAACATTCTTACCATGTTGAATTCCATTTTTAAATATTCGTTACCTGACCACTTCCAGTTTGTGTGGACGTAACGACCTCCGACCCAAACGTGCGACACGTTGCTAGGTAACCATGCGTCAAAGTCACTGAAATCAGTTGCCTTGGGGACATGCAGAGACACGTGCGCTCTTTGACATTTTAGGTATGCGTCATACCACGATGACATTTTCTCCAAAAATATTGCTTCACTTCCGACGTCTGCAAACAAACATCAAATACACTGTTGAACGAATAAACAATCGAACAGATTAAAAGACATAACAACGGAGACAGATGTAGTCAGACAGACAGACAGACAGAGAGAAAGAGACAGGGAGAAGGGGGGGGGGTGGTGGGGGGGGGGGGGGGTTGGAATGGGCGAGGGAGAGAATGAAAACGAAAATGCTTGTCAGGCAAGTGTTATAGTTACAACATATGGTTGATGTTCTGACGTTTGCACAAATGATGACACACACACACACACACACACACACACACACACACACACACACACACACACACACACACACACACACACATACGCAAGCGCGCACTCACACACGCACCCACACACACTGCTCACTCTCTCTCTCTCTCTCTCTCTCTCTCTCTCTCTCTCTCTCTCTCTCTCTCTCTCTCTCTCTCTCTCTCTCTCTCTCTCTCTCTCTCTCTCTCTCTCTCTCTCTCTCTCTCTCTCTCTCTCTCTCTTAGCACACCCTGGCCTACATAATCAAACGTTTTTAAACTTCGTGGAATGCCTAGTTGTGGCCAAACTACTTACCGTTTAGCAACGATGTCCAGATAAGCAGGACATTAATCACAAGTGACGACAACATGGTCAGTCCACCCCGCTGGCTGGTCGGGTCTGGTCAAACAAACACGGACTCAGTTCTCACACATCTGAAAACAAAAGGAAGTTGACACACAAATCGAAGTAGGTGAAGTGTTGAACTATGTAGCCTGTCGAAACTTGATACAGCGGGTGTTTTTATTTTTTCTTTCTGGTTTTTTTTTACGAAAAGGTATAGTAGTGGTGAGTACATGCAGAGAGTGGGAGAGATAATTTGTGTGAGAGGGGGGAGGGGTGGGCGCGCGTGCGAGAGCGCGCGCGCGTTCCCTTATAAAAATGTGACAAAATGCAATAAGTATAAACATTTGAACCCAAACATGGTATGACATTTCAAACTTCTAGTTCTTCGTCACAAGATTTAAAAAACAATACAATGAAACTATTGTGAAAGTAAAACAATATAACATACAAGAACTCTTCCAAGTCCGCCTGCAGTCAATAAGAATCTTCTGCAAGGGAGTAAGCAACAAAACAGAAACAATAAACAACAAACAGACACCGGTCCTGATTGCTTTACCGCTGTTTGCACGTGTCTTTTTGTCCTTTTGTCATCTTGTTCCAATTTAATGCAAGGCCTTTTTTTCACGAAAAGTAAGAGTCAAAATTAAGCTCGACGTATAGTATTACAAACAAATATCAAGTCCGTAAATACTGCTTGAAGGCCTTCCTCAATTGATCCTGAAGTTGCGCGAAGTCCTTTTACTACAAAAATCAGCGCTAAAGATTCGTGCAGCGAGCTCTATAAAGTAGACTTCCCGAAGTCGACTTTGCCCAATTAATGGCAGGCTTTACTGATTAAACGGACATACTGCTATTGTAACGGCGTCGCAAACTAAAACAAATCATCAAATTAAATTCAAAACATAAAAGCTGGGCTCACCTGAAGGAATTCTTTAGATCGAAACGTTCAATATTTTGAGTAAGTCCAGGCCAATCGTTCAGGGAAGACCAGTTGGTATTGCTTCTGCCTTGGTCCCCAGTCGTCTAATGTTGCAAGGAGTCGATCCAAAGGAAACACTAAAGGGTTGGGTCTGTTTCGCAGAGACAGACACAGATAGAGATTGTTATCTGTAACAATTGTCAGAGTTGTCTTCCTTGGTGGATAGTGGAATTTGCATCCTGCTTAAAGTGGATAAACCTGTTGAAATTCCGTTGCTAGGGATTGTTTGAAGCTGACAGCAAAGGATGACGTTGTACGTCGTTCTTAGTCCTATGGGGGAAATTCGTGTGATCAGGGGAGGGGAGGGCGATGGAGGGGGGGGGGGGGGTATAGGGGTCGAGGGACGCAAGGAGAGGGTTTATTTTGCCTCGTTGTGGATGTTGCCAGTTAAATTCGTCGTGCCTCTTGTTTGACGTACATGTACAAGAAAAAAGGTAAATTGAATATACAAGTTCAATTGTCTGTGCAACGTGTTTTCAAAGATCATTCAATACTCCCCACAAACACCTAACGCCCTCAACACTTCCCCTCCCCATCCCCCCAATTAAATAATATAACGCACTTTGTGTGTGCGAGGGGGGGGGGGGGATTTTCAACTTTTATATTGTCATTATTCATGTACAAGGCCCTACAGATTTTTGGTCGTTGACAGGATGACGCATATTTTTTAGCTAGTCCTTTCGCTTTGAGACAACGTTAAAGTTTGGCTGTATTTAAGTGATATGTTACTCAAGAACAAACGACCACACCCCTCAAAAATGATACAGCCAGGGGTTTGTTTAGATATAAAACACATGGCGACAAAAATATGTAAGATATTATCCATGAGAACAAACAAAGTACAATATCGCAAATGGTTATCTTATGCCTGTGACACAAAGTGTAATGTTGGACACCTCCCAATAGTTAAAGCGGTACTGTCCGCAGGCTGTTAAACGCATACTCCTTCTAGTGAAAACT
>NC_090258.1:12502617-12512617 GCF_037325665.1 Littorina saxatilis
TCAACATGGATCATCCCGCCATCCCCACCCTCTTACCCTTTCACACACAAACACACACTTTGACGGCCGTTCAGTTTGGTTGTTGCGAAATTGATGTTCACCGCCACAGAAAAGATACAGCAGTTAAGGTATGCAATCTAAAACCAGGGCTCCCCATAGCGCGCGTCCCTGCGTTCTATGCGCACTGGAAGCCGAAAACACGTACTAGAAATGTATGGAGCGGGTCCTTGGACGCACTACATTTCCTTTATCGTGCGTACCGTAGACACCATTTTCAGACTGTAATCGTCCGCTATTGCGTACCTGAGGTACGTAACGGTTTTTTGGACTGTATACGTCTCGTCCAATGAAAACGACACTTCGCAGTACACAATACGTGACCACAATGTTTTATAAGTACACTGGGACTTTTCGGCTTTTGGACCCATGGGACCCTCTACAATTTTGCAGTGGGGGTCCATGGACCCTTTAAACATTAAAAGTGGGGGTCCCGGGACGCACTTGGAGGAGCTTCCGTGGGGAGCCCTGAAAACCCTTTTCCTTTCAATTGTTATATCCCATACGATCTTAAGATATAACCGATCAATGTTATTGTTTGTTTGGACAGTGAAGTAAGTTCAAGTACAACTTTGAATGATTTTGCTTCGATATTTAAATTCTACGCTGCGAACTGTACTACTAAACGCACGTAAGAAACACCTCAAATGCCCGTCTTTAAAAAGAAAACATTGTGAACAAAAATGGAAGGAATCATTCCAATTGTTTTGTTTAATCACACACAAATCAATCAATCAATATGAGGCTTATATCGCGCGTATTCCGTGGGTACAGTTCTAAGCGCAGGGATTTATTTGTTTATTTTTATTTTATGCAATTTATATCGCGCACATATTCAAGGCGTAAAATAACATAACATATATTCAGTAAGATGAAATAACAGAAAACATAGCATTGAAGAATCGTTTTCTTTTTGTGGCTTCTCACTTCGGCAACAAGGTTGTCATTATTTATCTCCCCTGCACACTTGGTTTACAAGGTTGTCATTATTTATCTCCCCTGCACACTTGGTTTACAAGGTTGTCATTATTTATCTCCCCTGCACACTTGGTTTACAAGGTTGTCATTATTTATCTCCCCTGCACACTTGGTTTACAAGGTTGTCAGTATTTATCTCCCCTGCACACTTGGTTTACAAGGTTGTCATTATTTATCTCCCCTGCACACTTGGTTTACAAGGTTGTCATTATTTATCTCCCCTGCACACTTGGTTTACAAGGTTGTCATTATTTATCTCCCCTGCACACTTGGTTTACAAGGTTGTCAGTATTTATCTCCCCTGCACACTTGGTTTACAAGGTTGTCATTATTTATCTCCCCTGCACACTTGGTTTACAAGGTTGTCAGTATTTATCTCCCCTGCACACTTGGTTTACAAGGTTGTCATTATTTATCTCCCCTGCACACTTGGTTTACAAGGTTCAGGCATGAAAACTGAAAAAAAAAAAAATACTGAAAAAAAAATTCGAAGGCGCGTAGCGCCAAGTTTTGCAGGCGCGTAGCGCCAAGTTTCGCAGGCGCGAAGCGCCAAGACTTCTAGGGGGGTCCGGGGGCATGCTCCCCCGGAAATTTGTTTTTTCAAGGGTGCAATTTGGTGCAATCTGGGGCTATCTGAGCCTTAAAATTGGATTCAAACATGGCCCCAAAACTATTTTACTATAACTATGACTAGGGAGAAAAAAAAGAAAAAAAAAAAAAAAAATTTAAAAAAAAACAAACAAAAAAAAGGAAAAATACGGAAATTACAAAAAAATACGGTTTATTTTTTTCAAAAATACGGAAAATACGGAAAATACGGAGAATTTTCATGCCTGAAGGTTGTCAGTATTTATCTCCCCTGCACACTTGGTTTACAAGGTTGTCATTATTTATCTCCCCTGCACACTTGGTTTACAAGGTTGTCAGTATTTATCTCCCCTGCACACTTGGTTTACAAGGTTGTCATTATTTATCTCCCCTGCACACTTGGTTTACAAGGTTGTCAGTATTTATCTCCCCTGCACACTTGGTTTACAAGGTTGTCATTATTTATCTCCCCTGCACACTTGGTTTACAAGACTTTTCAGTCGTGGAACTGTCTTATTAAGCAAAACTATTTCACTTTTCAGCAATTTCTGAATCTGTTCTCGACCAAGCCTGGTGAAGCTGTGAAAAAAAAATTGAACGGGGTTACACCCATGTATCAGTAAGCGTGACTGCTAAATGGAAGGCGACTGGACTGAACAATATATCTTCGAGTCAATGTTAATGGTCATCGGAATTCGTCCGAGATGGAGTAGTCTTGACCATTTGGCTACAGCAATGACCACCCCTTCACATGGATATATGTGTATCATTGGACCAAACTTCAGTAATCCACTGGATTCCAAGCATTTCAAGTTTGCGTCTGCCTATCTTGGGAGTGATGACAACGCCGGTATGTTATCTCCCTTTGCCCCCCTGTGAGCTTATCTCCCTTGAACTGATCGCTGCGAGGACTATTCTGCTCTTGATGTTAACCGGTGGTTATAGGATGTGCGTCTGCCTGTGAAGGTCTCTGTCCCTTTCATCCTTTTCTCTTGTATTCCTCTTGCGCATCTCTGTGTGCTTTAATATGTAATCATATGTGGAAGTAGATTATAGTTTGCTTTGGTAATTGTCATTGTGAGAACCAGTCCTTTTATGTGTACTTTTTTTCTTGAGCGGTCCGTTCGATCAGAAGTTCTGCATGAAAACTAAACATAAAACATGTAAACAAACAAACAAAACGAGCAAGGCAAAGGGGAGAGAAGGACTGATTCCTTTCGAATGTGGTCATGTGAATTGTGTGTGTGTGTGTGTGTGTGTGTGTGTGTGTCAGTGTGTGTGTGTGTGTGTGTGTGTGTGTGTGTGTGTGTGTGTGTGCGACGGAAGTGCTGGTGATGGTATTAGTAGTAGTGAGTTGTCATTTTAGTAGTAATGGTAGTAATAGCAGTAGCAGCGGCAGCAGTAGTAGTAGTAGTGGTAGTGGTAGTAGTTCTTACAATAACAGCAGTAGTACTATTAGTGGCGGTGTATAATGTTGTCGTTGTTCTTGCTGCTACTGCGGCTGCTTTTTGTTGTTGTCGTAGTTGTCGTTGTCACCTTCGTCGTCGTTGATGTTGAATTGTTGATATCGTTTCTACTGCTTTTGTTGACCTTTCAAACTACCAACGTTTTCCACAAGTGAGAAAGTCGTACAGAAAGAAGATCTCCATTTAGTTTAATGCACTCTCTTCCATAGCTCAATTGCCGATGAACTTGTAACTGTCTGGAGTATTTGAGTGTTGTACGTGTTGTGTAGCAGTCAGAGCGCAAATATATACTGTAGAAAGCAAACACGCGGAGAGGGTGGGGGATGATAAAAGGCCCTGTTTGCCTACGTCCGGGTACAAACCGTATAAACATGCTACTCACTTTCCGTCTGTCTGTCCGTCTGTCTCTCTCTCTCTCTCTCTCTCTCTCTCTCTCTCTCTCTCTCTCTCTCTCTCCCTCTCTCTCACGCTTTCTCCCCCCCCCCCCTCCTCGCTCCTCTCTCTCACTCTCGCTCTCTCTCTCTCTCTAACTTACACACACACACACACACACACACACACAAGCGCGCACGCACGCACGCACACACGCAAAGGCCCTGTTTGCCTACGTCCGGGTACAAACCGTAGAAACATCCTACTCACCAAGACAGTGAGGCGCTAAATCTGTCGCCCAGTCAATGAGTATATACGCCCTACAGCAAAAGATAGTACACGCCGTGTTTTTACTTGCTGCCAAATTTATATTAATCAACTAATCATAAAACAAAGATAATCACCTAAACCCTTGTTTATTTTGCCTTATAAAATGTGTGTGATTCAGGATCATTAGTCATTGTATGTTGATCTGAGAGACGGTACAGAAGGTAGGGATCAAAAACAAGAGCCAGACATGTCGTTGAATTTATAATAAAAATAGGCAAACTTCGAAAACTCAATATGATCAACAACAACAAACTCAATAACAATAAGACAGCGAATTTCATCAAAAACACGCAAGAATCTGTCTTTGACTCCCACTGTGCGTTGCAATTGCATACGCTGAGCTTCACAATTATACTACATGTATCAGTACGAAGAAATAAAATTAACGAAAGAAGTGAGATGAAATTACAGGCAGGTTCAGGGCATTTCGAATTTAGGAATGCGTTCATGCCATTGCCAAATGGTGTGCGTCGCTTGCAAGTGTGACTTGAACAGGAAGGGTGTCATTTTGTCAGTCAATTTGAGTCAGCAAATATGTTCATACTTGGTGTGCACTAAGTTCGATTTTACCAGAATCATTCCACAAAATGTCTGGTCTGTAGGTCAAATGGTCCGAGTTAAGTGTTCGAAATTGTCAATGACACGAACGCTTTCTTGCATTGCGATTGCCATGCGCCTGGCTGTATTGTATGGTACGTGCTGGCTACAAATCACTGATGATCTGGGGATGTTTTGGTGTACCTAGACCTTCACATAACCTCAAAAGTGACAGTCTTCAGATTTTAAATCGGGTGAGTGTGACCCCCGCACAAGGACAAATGTGACCCTCCACCACGAAATGAGTCGCATGTCACCTCGCGCGGTTCTGCGCTAGGCTTAATATAAGTCCGGGGAGTGTCTGGTAACAGTGTGAGGGTCACCTTAGTCACAGGCTTATAACTCACACAGTTTTTCCTCTTTTCTAAAACGGTTTTCACCACTGGAAAGAGCATAAAAAACTCTTTAGGAAAATGTAAAAATATGAAAATCATGCAAAGGTGACATGCGACTCATTTCGTGGTGGAGGGTCACAAATCTGGTATTGGTGAGCCGATCTCAGAAAACGCGGTCTCTTCTTCTTCTTGTCGTTCGCTGTTAGATCGTCAGTCCGGACTGCAGGGTGAAACGTGCTGTCCTCTCAGAAAACGCGGTCTCAAAGAGCAATTGTTGTTTCGATCTCCGTAAAATGTCATGATTATCTTGATCAAAAATTACAGAGTCAACGAATACTGTATTTGTCCCCTTAAGCTTGTGTGTATATTTATTATACTGTTTTATGTACTCGCGCTCACCCTCTTTGTCTCTGTCGACATTCTTTGTCGCTTTCCGTCTGTCTGTCCGTCTGTCTCTCTCTCTCACGCTTTCTCTCTCCCCCCCCCCCTCCTCGCTCCCTCTCTCTCTCTCTCTCTCTCTCTCTCTCTCTCAGACCATAGATGTGTATTGACGGGATCGCCAACTCGTTGCGCGCGCTCACCAAGTAGCGGAAAGCGGAAAAGACGATTTTGACAGTAACTTTACTTCCGGTGCAGTCTTTCAACACATGGAGAAGAAGGAGAATTTCGAAGGGGAGGTGGAGTTTGTGGCTGAGGTATGTGAAAAGCAAACAAAGCAATACAAAAAGATCATTGCTGATGATTGAAATGAGTCATGTGAATCAACAATAAAGATTGATTGTGGACGGCACGTCATTATTTTTGTTTTTAACACTTGAAACGCGAGAGCATCTGACACACTGGTAAATCCGAAGCTGTGCACGCAAGCTGATCAGCAGATCGTTTTTCTGCAGATATCTCGCTCACATCGGCCACTATTTTAGCTCAGCGAACCGACAAATTTGCAACAGAACAATTTCTGAATGTTAGAAATTCGGCTGTAGATTTATAGATACCCTTTCTATTCCATTGTTGTTGTTTTTTCAGGGGGAAAGTACCGACATCTCAATCGCTGAAAAGATGACAGCATCACCACAAAAGAAACTGCAAGAATTGCCAAAAGTAAGTAAAAATATTGACAGATCTATGTAAAAGACTATGAAAATTTAGAACTGGAACAACAGATATTCAAGAAATAACCGATAAGTGATATATTATAACTGAACCATTGATTGATTTGAATACTACATCATGCATGGAAGTTAAAAATGGTGCAGGAACTGAAGTCAGATCAACACATCAAAAAGATCAGTGCAATATATTTGTTTTCTCTCCCCTCTAGCATAATTCTGTTTTGATATATATGCTTGATGTCTTCTGTTGTTTTTAAATTCATTGTCACTTCTAAATTGCATAACGCTTGTTCTTTCTGCCTTTCACCGGAGCTCAGAGAGCTTGTCGACCTATTCTCCACCAAATCGTTCAACTTCAAACGTCTATCAACTGCCATTAATTAGCTATCATCCAGCTATTTGTATGGACAGTTAGACTTATTTCTCTAGAAATTTAGTTTTACTTAGGGTTTATTGTTCTGCTTTTTTTCAGACATACCGTCCCGCACCAGAATTGCCAGAGGTTGTTGCAACTACAACTTTGAAGAACTGTGTCATGATGTACAGCAGCTTCCCGAGTCGTGGTGCCTCGCGAAGAACGAGGTGAACCAGGTGGTTAAGGTTGTTGTGCTGGAGCCTGGAGGCCAGCTTGGTTAAGGTTTGACTTTGACTTTGAGTCAGCATTTTCAGTGATTTTTCTACGCAGCTGATGGTGTTTGGATTTAAAGTGTAAAGGAAAAAGTCCCCCCCCGAAGCAGCGTGCTGCAGTTTAGACTGGCTTGGCGACAGTGTTGAAGTGAGTGACAAGTAACATTTTCAGTAAATCGCTTTGTGTTACAATTATTCAACGCCAATTCTGAGCCAAGAGAATGATTTTTTCATTTCATTTGGAATGTTGTGTTTTATAGGTTAGGTGTGGAAATTTGGATTTGACTGTAAAGCTCTTTAGTAGAGAATGTAAATAAACTTGACCAAGAAATTATTGCGACAAATTTCAAACTCCCAAATTAAAGCATTGATTAATTCCGGTTAATTAATTAATTAGATTAAATGTCACAAGAATTTATGCTTTAATTTGGGTGCAACATGTTGAAACTTTGTTTGAGAATGTATCTACTTTATTGATTAAATATATGCATGTGTATAAATAGGAATATTTCTTGTGTCAAATTGTGTGAATTGAGACTGAGTGAGATAGTGAATGTTGGTACATTACAGGGCCGGACTAAGCAAAGAGGAGGGGGGGAGGTTGCCAATGGTGGTCCAGGGGGATGTTCCTCTGCCCCTTGTGGGGGTCAGGGGGCGACGCCCCCTTAAGCTGAAGGGTAGGTCATATTCTGAGATAGGAAAATGGTCGCTCCTTGCATGAAACGGCATAAAATAAACAATAATACATTTTTTTTAAATAAATGAGGTACATATTTAGGGGGGGGAGGGGGGTTGCGCAACCCCCATAACCCCCCCCCCCCCCCCCCCCTGGTAGCCCTAGTCCGGCCCTGCATTAATTGTCACTGTATGGTGTGTGTGTGTGTCACTGTGACCAAAGATACATATGCTCTTTTTGAGTTCATACAACTTCCAATTCCATTCAAACGTTAACAAAGTGTTGCTTTCTTTCTTTCTTTATTTGGTGTTTAACGTCGTTTTCAACCATTCAAGGTTATAACAAAGTGTTGCTGGTATGCGACTGAACATGTTCTATTAGGAAAGCAAAGCAAATTCCAGTGTACATAGTGGTCAACATAAAAACAATCAGACGCATCGATGCAAGACATTTATCAAGTGGCTGACAATTGATTTTGAAATAAAAACTGTTTGCAAAATATCTCGCTGTCAAAATTATATCTTGAACAAGTACACAAAGGAATTAGGTTTGAACCATAGCAAAATGAATATGTTTCAAATTTTCATGTTGCAGACTTAAATTTACATGGACTCATGAAAATACAGAACAGGCACTGAACAAGCCATGTGATACAATACTGAACCAAATACTGAAATAGGAAGAGAAGTACATTTTAACGACAGCAGATTTTAACACCAAAAATCGACACCTAAGACAACAATCAAGAAGTTCAAATTCAATGTACATGCACTTGATCAGATAGGATAGTTTGTACTGCATGAAGAAAGATCATACACAACACACTACAGAGATCCTTCCTGATTGTTCTCAACATTGTATGTTTTCAGCTTTTTCCTCAAACTCCTTTCTTTCCATGTGCATTTCATTTTGTCCAACATTGTATGTTTTCAGCTTTTTCCTCAGTCTTTTCTTTCCATGTACATTTCATTTTGTCCATCATTGTCTTCAGTTTGTGGTGGAGTCTTATTTAAAAAAAACCAGAACATTTTGCAAAGTGTCTTCTTGAACAGCTTGTGAAAGATCAAATGAATACAAAGTGTCATAAAAACACACCAGAACAGCATCACTGTTCCTGCATGGTTCAATAAAGTCATCTGCTTTTGCCTGTGTGTTGATGCACAGGTTTCACAGAAAATATGTTCCATGGACATCAAATCACCAAAGGGAAGTAATCGCTCTTTAGGCCAAAAAAAATAATAGGTGTGGTTACGGTAACATAGCCCAAAAAAATAGGGTAGGAAGGTAGGCAATCACTTTTTTTTTCTAATGTGTACAAATTAAACCTACTTGACAGGGAAATAAGTGTGCGACTCGGGCGCTTTCGCTTTCATTGCGTTTTCTGCACTCGTTTTCTTGGTTTTTTGGGGTTTTTTTTGTTGACAAATGTAATAAAAAGTTATAGGGTCGGCCCCAAAAAATAGGGTAGGTCGGGTTACCGTAACCACACCTATTTTTTTTTAGGCCTTATGCATACGACATGTGTAATAGATTAAGCGAGAGTTGTACGGAACCTTTTCTCCTGGCACGAGAGGATGAAAGTCGCTTGTATATTTCAATGCTTGTTATTCTCTCAGGTGCCAGGAGAAAAGGTTTTGTACAACTCTCGCTTACTCTATTACACAGTCATGTCGTATGAATAAAGAGCAATTACTTCCCTTTGGTTATTTGATATCATCAACGCTTTGCCTCATTCTGTTTAAGATTTCTGCTTTGTGTTGCATGGACAGACACATCTGCAATACATTGGGCTTGACAAAGGTCAGTTTGCCCTTGTTCAGCATGCTTGTCATGTCAGGGGTGGTTTCACTCTCTTCACTGTAGAATTCAGGTGCGCAAGTCAGGGCTTCCAAACACTGCAATTTCTCATCTCTGTACGCACTCTTTTGGAGACACCAAACTCTCTGTTTTAGCTTTTTGGCAACACATACTCCAACATACTTTGCATTGTACTCTTCATCCTCTTTGATTTCTAATGCACTTACTGGTTCCCTAGTTTTTCTTCATAGGCCTTTAAGACACCAACAGTATAAACATGTTCAAGGCAATCCAGGCTGAAACTGCAGGGGATACTGTCAACTCAGTAATGCCTGAATGCTGGGTTGAAAAAGCAGAGTAGTACCTGGCCCACGCCTTCTCCTTGGCAGCATTCCCAACCTTGCCTCAGGGAACTAGGCAGTCATGAAGAAGCAGAAGTTTCTCTTCCAGATCTGCACCTAAAACACAGAAAATAAAATATTATAATTAAAACACACAAATATAGCAGAAATCAACCCAAGAGTGAAACTGAAGATGTAGATGCATGCACACAATCAAAACCAACAACACACGACAACAATCCAAAAACTACACTTTACATGAATGGATGTGAACATATTAAATTTTGTATTCCATTTGTCGTTATAGAACGTGTTGACAAACCACTTTCATGAATCCTTATCATGTCTTACAACTATGACATGTGCTATTAATGATCCTAAAAAACATGAAATATTGTAGTGGCAGGCATGTACCTAAAATATTTGTAAACAGTAGCCTCTCTGTGCAACAAAGCAGTATTTTTGCTCGAAAACTATGAATGAAAATGATCTTTCAGGTACTGGGACTTTGCAAGCTGATTTTTTTTATACCGCCTTACTCAAAAACTTACTTTTCAATTACTGAATTGGTCGACGAGCCCTCTGAGCTCCGGTGAAAGGCAGTTGTCATTCTTGATAGATGCACAAGCGTTCTGCAATAAAGCATGCAATTTAGAAGTGACAATGAATTTTAAAACAACAGAAGACATCAAGCATATATCAAAACAGAATTATGCTGGAGGGG
>NC_090258.1:12517617-12735117 GCF_037325665.1 Littorina saxatilis
TCCGTGTTATATAAGAAACTAGGCCTACTTGTTACATTTGTAGTATGTCGAACGTCACAAGCGTCATGTACAAGACTTCAAAATGTCCAGACCTCGAATCTAAAAGCACCAGTCATGTAGAACAATATTGTCAACAAAACAAAAGCAATATATCTTTATTTTTTCTAAGACTTTTAAAGTCAGCGTAAGGACTTTATTGAGAGCCGGATTTTACAAAACATGAAACTTTCGACGTGTCTTGTTTTAATAATAATGTCGTCATACCTGAAGTGTTGATAATCTTAAAATGATATCACGCCTCTCTCCAAGTTAACTTATCTGGTTTGTTAAGCAGCTACATTTCCTATTAATAATGTGTCCGTTTGTTTCCATAGTGTTTCTAGTTGAATTTTAATGATTTTCTTTTTTTTATTTCTATAGAACATTTCAGTGCAGTCGCCTTCATTGTATTTCTTCGTCTTTTTTCTTCCATTTCTTCTAAACACCTCCTCAATACAGTAAACAACTCTGACGTAGTTGCGTTTCACACAAAATCACGTTTTCCATTCAAACCAATGCATTCACTGAACAAACAAGCCCCGACTTGCATGCTTACAGAAAGCTGTTACTGCCTTCAGCCCCACCCCTCTCCCTTCCGACCTAAATCCTCTTCCCTCCATACCTGTACTTACTTACTTGGGCCCTTTGCCCCCAGCGGAGCATAGGCTTTTGACGAGCCTCCATACCTGTACTTCTTTAAAAACATGTGTTAAAGGTAACTCAATCCCAGATAGAAGAATCTGTCTCCCTGTCGTTCAACATTTATTTGCAGCAGGGATGGAACTACAAGGTGTACTTGTTTCTTATGTGAGTCTTGAAGGTCTTACTTTACTTGTTTCACGCCAAATACGACTTCCTTTTTGAATGCACACAATTCTTAGTTTCTTTGTTTGCCTGTCTATTTGTTCGTGTTTGCTTCCTTGTAGTAAATGAATTGAAACCGAAATGAGGAGTAAAGCGGGGAAAAAACAAAGAGGAAGGAAGGAAGGAAGGAAGGAAGGAAGGGAGGGAGGGAGGGAGGGAGGGAGGGAGGGAGGGAGGGAGGGAGGAAGGAAGGAAGTAAGGACGGAAGGAAGGAAGGAAGGAAGGAAGGAAGGAAGGAAGGAAGGAAGGGAGGGAGGGAGGGAGGGAGGGAGGGAGGGAGGAAGGAAGGAAGGAAGGAAGGAAGGAAAGACAGAAAGAGAGAAAGAAAGAAGGAAGGAAAGAAGGAAGGAAGGAAGGCAGGAAGGAAGGAAGGAAAGAAGGAAGGAAGGAAGGAAGGAAGGAAGGAAAGACAGAAAGAAAGAAGGAAGGAAGGAAGGAAGGCGATCAGGATATAATAATTAATAATAATCATCATCATCATCATCAGCATCAGCATCATCATCATCTTTGTGTCAGAACCTTTTCCTGAGAGAGAAAGAGAGAGAGAGAGAGAGAGAGAGAGAGAAAGAGAGAGAGAGAGAGAGAGAGAGAAAGAGAGAGAGAAAGAGAGAGAGAGAGAAAGAAAGAGAGAGAGAGACAGAGAGACAGAGAGACAGAGAGAGAGAGAGACAGAGAGAGAGAGAGAGAGAGAGAGAGAGAGAGAGAGAGAGAGAGAGAGAGAGAGAGAGAGAGAGAGAGAGAGAGATTTGAATTTATACATTTCAGTACAGGTGTATGCACGTAAACTGGTTTGAAGCAGTAATGTTTGACTCGAATCCCACACTACCATTAAAACGAATACTTTCACTGAGCGAACGACCCTGACTTTGGCCCTTCCTGAAAAAAGTTTACAGATCGAGCACTGCCCCCCCCCTCCCCCCCCCCCCCCCCCCCACCTAGTCCCCCACACTCCGGCTAATGTGTTGCTACATTTATTGTGACGTTATTTTGCTAGAATGTACATGTATTTTATGTTATGTTAAATAGTGTGCTCTTATTCATAGTTAATATGTAAAGCGCGGAGATCTTAGACTACTGTGCTATATAAGCTGTCATCATTATTATTATTATTATTATGATCGTCAGTACGCCCTGCCACCTCTTTAGCTTTTAACAGATGCCGTGTAGCTTGCATGACTAGAACTGTCGTTGTTGCGCAGTTGTTGCTTATTGTCCTTTCTTGTAACACAACCTGCAGTACCATATAGGTCAAAGTTTTGCTGGCGCTTATTTTTCAGCTATGACTTACTTGACTTATTCCTGTAGACTCCCTGTGGAGCATAGGGCCGCAATTTTTTTTTTCAGCTATGACATTATCAAATCTGGGTTTTTTTTCTATTAAAGACACATTTTTTCTGCGTTCAAAAGAGTTCAGAAACTGTACCACTATTATATTCATTCGCTTCGTCAGGCTTCAGTTAGGCTTTGGCCGGGCGCCAATTCAACACTTTTCTGCACTAATGCACTTTCACGAATAATGCGAATGCTTTTGATCTTTTTGCATACTCCGGTCAGTTGTCTAACCTGCGATAATCAAATTCCAAGAAATGTGTTTGGTTTTACCAGTATTGTATTCAGATACATTTTTTTGTACAAAGCCTTGGATTTTTTTTATATAAAAAAAGAGAACAAGATAAACTTAAAAAACGTACTCTGAGAGACAAATGAATAAAGTGTCGGACGATATAACAAGTTCATAATATTCAAACCAATTGTGAATTCAAAATATTGAAACCAATCAAATCAACAACAATAACAAGAAATATTTTCTGTATTATTATCGAATTACAGTCCTGTTATTCCAACTGTCTAGCCCTTGAACACACCTGACGTGACTATTTGGCACGCTTTTCCAGATTCATTCAACAGAGATCGCGTCAATGAAGGCACCATCAATATCGATCAAATTATAAAATCGTCCCCCAAAAATCAAACATTTGCATTTGTTACATACAGAAAATGAAATGATAAAATGAAAATTAATTAACATGAAATGATAGCACACACACACACACACACACACACACACACACACACACACACACACAAACACACACACACACACACAGACAAACACACACAGACAAACACACACATACACACACACACACACACACACACACACACACACACACACACAATCAACAACACACGGTATAGTAAGATATACACAAAATCGAGAACGGTTGTTTCGTACGGTGATCTTGCTAACTTCTAAGGTTATGCCATTTTGTTCATTTGAAAAGCTACACGACAAAAGGCGCTGTCAGTAAGCAATTAACAGGATAATTGCTTTCAACATTTCTAGGCGGTATGCCTCGTGTTGAAAAGAACATACTTCAAAGATGAACAAATAAAAAAAGGAAAACGGTGGACGTTTCAATTCTGATGAAATATTTCATTGCGGTTATAAGAACGTAAAAAACGTTCAAGTATACGCCTTTCACACAAACCCCCATTGTCATTTAAACCAGTACTTTCACGAAGCAAACAGACCGTGGCTTTGGCGCTAATAGAATACCCATTACACACCTATACCACCCCCCCCCCCCCCGCCGCCCCCCCTCCCCCTCTTCTACCATCACTACTTTCCACCCCCAATTCATTGTAGGATTTCCACGTAATCTGCGTGACTATACATACAGATAAACCGCTGTTGTTGTTATTTGCCCTACCTATGGTATATCCAAGGTGAAAATGAAATGCCTTGCTGACATAAAAACATCCGGGAGTTGTTGCAAGTTTCTTCCTTCTCCTTTGGACACACTCACACATACACACACGCACGCAATCACACACACACACACACACACACACACACACATCTCCATCTCCACCGCTTTCAAACCCTATAATTCTTAATAGGATTTGTAGCTGTATAGTCTGCGTTACTAGTCATGGTGTGTGCGTGTGTGTGCGTGTGTGAATACGAATACGAATACGAATAAACTTTATTGTCATGAAACGAAGTGTTTATAACATGGGAATGTAAAGAACAAAATGATTTCATTGTTTATTTTTTTGGAAGCATTTATATTCAAATTCTCCCAATTTAGTTTGTAAAATTAGTCTTGGTTGTGTGTGTGTGTTTGCTTGTGTTTTTGTTTGTGTGTGTGTGTGTGTGTGTGTGTGTGTGTGTGTGTGTGTGTGTGTGTGTGTGTGTGTGTGTGTGTGTGTGTGTGTGTGTGTGTGTGTGTAGAGAGAGAGATACAGAGAATATTACTGGACCAATCTTCATGAACCTTTACATACAAATTCTTCCAGGTGATTTCCTCACTCGTTTGTTTTGTTCTTCAATTTTTTTTGTTAAATGGTTTTGGTTTTTTCAAATAACATTTTATTCATAAACACACACACACACACACACACACACACACACACACACACACACACACACACACACACACACACACACACACACACACACACACATTAATACAACAACGTGCTTACAGAGGAGCACAGCAAGTTTAACACGTATTATAAGTGCTTACATAATCATACCAAGTTATCACATGGCGGGATATGAATAACAAAATATGGCGACAAAACAAGATGCACACAAGTTAAGTAGGAGAATAGAAATGAAAAATAATGATATATTGAACAGATAGAGAGGGAGGAGTGAATATAAGAAATAAACAAAGCAAAAATCAAGAAAAAACAATCAAGAAAACTAAGTTATCCTACATACGTGAGAGAGATACCCGTGAGATAAAAATCGTTCAAATCACACGTGTGTATATCATGTAAATGAGGTCAACCGGAAGGTCAAGCTATGTAAATTAGTAATTACATATTCATGAAGAACTATTTTTGCAACAAAATGGCAACTGCCACGAAAACCGATTTGTCAACACTGAACGAATTTTTGAGTGATGAGCTGTTCGAAGACATGTTTGGTGATGACGCGAATGACGAAGTCGATGAAGAAAAAAGTGAGTCATCCATGATTTATGATTTTTCTCCAATAGACTCATTCGTTCAGACAAACAAGAACAAGAACACTCTCCAAAAAACGGTTTACGATATACGTCGCCTATCGACGTTTATGGCGAAACACGGGGACAAAAGAAACATCAGGCACCATCCAACCACAAGAATTATGCAAAATTCTCTGCTCTTTTTTAATGAGTTTGAAGTCTAAAAAAACCTGTGAATCCGTTAACCGAGAGAAGTCGTGAAGACAAAGCAGAAAATTGCTAAACAGGAAGGTTGTGGCAACTTACCTAACAGGGCTCAACCGCTGAAAAATGAAGATGTTGACAAGCTGTGGCAGACAAAACAGCTCTGAGTCGCAGATCCAGAAGCAATCCTGAATACTCTGTGGTGGCAAAACACAGTCAACTTTGGTCTGCGCAGCGTGACTCCTCACAGGCACATGCAGTGGGGAGACGTGTCCTTACATGAAGACAGTAATGGCAGAGAATATCTCCAATTTTGCGAAAGACAATCGAAAACATGCCAAGGCGACAATCCAAAGTCTGTGCGTGATGTCTGTCCGAAAGGCTTGGGCGTCGAACGATGAGCGCTGGCCTGTCGCAGTTTACAAAACATACGCAGCTCTCCGACCAAAAGGTTACTCCGAGACAAGTTCCCCCTTCTATTGTGCAACAAACACAAAAGTTGTATCTGAAGAATGTCCATGGTTCAAGCGCCAACCTGTCGGCGTCAACAAGTTGTCAGCAACCATGCAAAAACATGTGCAGAAAAGCTGGGATCATCAACCCAAGGTAGATCTACACCAACCACTCTGCACGCAAGTTCCTAGTGCAGAAACTTTCCGAGAATAACGTTCCTCCGACCAAAATAATGCAGCTATCTGGCCAAAAAACCTTCCAGAGTATTAACAATTACAGCAGCGTTTCCCAAGAGGAGCACCGTGGCTTCAGTCTGATACTAAACGGCACTGCACCGGTCTCGGAGCTGTCGCCAGTGTCTGCAGACGACACATTGGTTTCGCCCGCATCGGCCACTTCAACTCCAGCCGTCTCCACTGCCACTGCCACAATCGCATCCCAGCAAACGCTAACAACACTGTTTGCAGGGCCTGTGCTTGTTGGTACCATCAACATCAACCAATATTTGTGCAGTCACCAAACCGAGAAGTGACCATCTGAAAGCTGTCGACTCGCCTGGCTCCGACTTGACTGTCATCCTATCGCGGAAGGATATGCTTTGCTGTTGTTGTTCCTTTTGGTTTCTTTTATCCTGTGGCCACTGGTTTTCTTTTTATCTGGTATATTTTGAAGTGACCATGATTTCGTTCTTCGAGTTTATTTCATCAATGTTCAATATTAAACTTAACAGTGTTAACAAAGGCGAACTACTTTGTCCTAGTTTGAGAGTGTGTGTCATGGCGGAGGAATGAATGTCAAATTGAGTAAAGTGGTTTGAAGTTCTAAAGCGGGTTGATCCAAAGGCAATAGCGCTGTCGGTGACTTTTAGTTAGATCTGGCACAGAAGTATATATATAATGTAGGATAAACAGAATACTACATGGCTTGCTGTGTCGTACCAGATTTACACTCGTTGCTTTTTCAAATAGTGAACAGCTCCCTTTCGCTCGCAGTTCACTATTTAAAAAAAACAACTCGTGTAAATCTGGTACGACACAGGAAGCCATGTAGTATTCTCTATTTCCATATCGAACACAATCTGTGTCAATAAAAAAAAAAACCCCAGAAAACAAAAACACGAAAAACACAACATAAAAACAAGAACCAGGTGGTCCCCAAGTAATGTATAGATAAGAAATATTAAACTAAATGTTTTAAATAACTTTATGTCCGGGTTTAAGTGAAAGTTGAGGCGAAACTGTCACGACCTCATTTTTTAACCAAATGGATTGAAATTATGATCAAGCCATCTTTAAATAGTTCGGACTATGGTAATGCATTACAGCTTGGAAGCTTAAAAATAAAATAATAAGTTGTAATTAAAATCGATTTTTCACAAACAGATTTCGTAATGATTGCATTGTATTCCTTATCTTATCGCGAATGCAAAAATGTATAGATATGTCATGTTTACTAAAAAAAATGTGCTCATTATAAAGAAAATCGGTGTATGCAAATGATTAGCTACAGCGTTCGCAAGTTCGCCAATACGAGCGCAATACATCTCAGTGTTCGGGAGGGGCTAGCCAAGCCTTAGTCATGGTGAACCCAGGTTTTCCTGCAGTTTTGATGTTTTAGCTTGAGGCCGACAGATTGTCTAAGTGTGGTGATATTATTTCGCGCGACTTTTTACAGCTTTGAATGGGTGTATTTTTAGCTGTGGTATAGAAATGTCTGGGGTGGTGGTTTTGTTTTTAAAACTTATTCTTTAAAACGGTATTCTATAATACATATTTTTCCCCTCGTTTACTTGTGTTGTTAGAAGCGTTACTATTTCTTTGCACTGTTAGTGGTAAACAAAGTGGATTGTTTTTTATTTTTATATTTAGTCAAGTTTTGACTAAATATTTTAACATCGAGGGGGAATCGAAACAAGGGTCGTGGTGTATGTGCGTGCGTGTGTGTGTGTGTGTGTGTGTGTGTGTGTGTGTGTGTAGAGCGATTCAGACTAAACTACTGGACCGATCTTTATGAAATTTGACATGAGAGTTCCTGGGTATGAAATCCCCGAACGTTTTTTTCATTTTTTTTTATAAATGTCTTTGATGACGTCATATCCGGCTTTTCGTGAAAGTTGAGGCGGCACTGTCACGCCCTCATTTTTCAACCAAATTGGTTCAAATTTTGGTCAAGTAATCTTCGACAAAGCCCGGGGTTCGGTATTGCATTTCAGCTTGGTGGCTTAAAAATTAATTAATGACTTTGGTCATTAAAAATCGGAAAATTGTAAAAAAAAATAAAAATTTATACAACGATCCAAATTTACGTTTATCTTATTCTCCATCATTTGCTGATTCCAAAAACATATAAATATGTTATATTCGGATTAAAAACAAGCTCTGAAAATTAAATATATAAAAATTATTATCAAAATTAAATTGTCCAAATCAATTTAAAAACACTTTCATCTTATTCCTTGTCGGTTCCTGATTCCAAAAACATATACATATGATATGTTTGGATTAAAAACACGCTCAGAAAGTTAAAACAAAGAGAGGTACAGAAAAGCGTGCTATCCTTCTTAGCGCAACTACTACCCCGTTCTTCTTGTCAATTTCACTGCCTTTGCCATGAGCGGTGGCCTGACGATGCTACGAGTAAAATGGCATTGCGTTCAGTTTCATTCTGTGAGTTCGACAGCTACTTGACTAAATATTGTATTTTCGCCTTACGCGACTTGTTTCTTCTTTATTTAGTTCTTCTTTTTATATTTAGTCAAGTTTTGACTAAATATTTTAACATCGAGGGGGAATCGAAACGAGGGTATGGTGTATGTGCGTGTGTCTGTGTGTGTGTCTGTGTGTGTGTCTGTGTGTGTGTGTAGAGCGATTCAGACTAAACTACTGGACCGATCTTTATGAAATTTGACATGAGAGTTCCTGGGTATGAAATCCCCGAACGTTTTTTTCATTTTTTTGATAAATGTCTTTGATGACGTCATATCCGGCTTTTCGTGAAAGTTGAGGCGGCACTGTCACGCCCTCATTTTTCAACCAAATTGGTTGAAATTTTGGTCAAGTAATCTTCGACGAAGCCCGGGGTTCGGTATTGCATTTCAGCTTGGTGGCTTAAAAATTAATTTATGACTTTGGTCATTAAAAATCGGAAAATTGTAAAAAAAAATAAAAATTTATAAAACGATCCAAATTTACGTTTATCTTATTCTCCATCATTTGCTGATTCCAAAAACATATAAATATGTTATATTCGGATTAAAAACAAGCTCTGAAAATTAAATATATAAAAATTATTATCAAAATTTTTTTTTCGAAATCAATTTAAAAACACTTTCATCTTATTCCTTGTCGGTTCCTGATTCCAAAAACATATAGATATGATATGTTTGGATTAAAAACACGCTCAGAAAGTTAAAACAAAGAGAGGTATAGAAAAGCGTGCTATCCTTCTTAGCGCAACTACTACCCCGCTCTTCTTGTCAATTTCACTGCCTTTGCCATGAGCGGTGGACTGACGATGCTACGAGTATACGGTCTTGCTGAAAAAGGGCAGCTACTTGACTAAATATTGTATTTTCGCCTTACGCGACTTGTTTTCATTTTTTTTTCATCAATAAATTCCAGTGCAGTAAAATCGTAGGAATGTTAGCAACAATCAAGCAGTTACGTCTCACACCACACATTCATTACCATTCAAATTAATAATGTCACTATACAAACCGACTCTGACCTTACTGCTCCTGGAAAATCTTTCATCCCCCCCCCCGCACAGACACACACACACACACACACACACACACACACACACACAGACAGACACACACACACACTCACAGACACAGACACACACACACAGAGACAGACACACACACACACACACACACACACACACACACACACACACACACACACACACACACACACACACACACACACAGTTGGGAATTTACTAGTTTAACCTAAATGTATCTTATTTCATGAACTAGATGATTGTGTTGCAGTACATTTACACAAAATATTTATTTGGCTGTATATATATGACCTTGGTGCACATACACACACAGAGTTGGGAATTTACTAGTTTAACCTAAATGTATCTTATTTCATGAACTAGATGTGTTACAGTATATTTACACAAACTATTTATTTGGCTGTATATATAACCTTGGTACACACACACACACAGAGTTGGGAATTTACTAGTTTAACATAATAATAAATCTTATTTCACCAACTAGATGTGTTGCAGTACATTCACACAACATATTTATATGGCTGTATATATGACATTGGTATTTTGTCGTTTTAGCAACAGCGTGCAACAGCCACTTCACAGAACCGACTGGCTCAATTCAGTCGCTGAACTATCCCAACGGGTATGAGAACAGGCTGCGGTGCAATTACACCATCACGGTGCCCGTTGGACACCGCATCAAACTCACCTTTACACACATGGATTTGGAGTCATGCTGTGACTACGTCCAGGTGTGTCGATGGTTATTATTTTCAACAAATGTATTTGTCATAAAAAGAAACCTACTAAAAACGGCATCAAACCTGTCGTTTAAGGTGTCTGAAAACGATGACACATGTCCGCCATTCCGGCATGCCACTAGACGGGATAGATTAGCAGGTTTTGACTCCTTGCATGAAAGTCAATGAAACTTGGTATTAGTTCAAACAGGCCTGATGAATGACTGTACGCCCTAGGGGCTTCGTGTACCTTGACGTGACAAGTTAAGTAATTTAACGATTTGTTTATTTGCTTTACAGATTCGTGACGGAGGAAATGGAACTGCTCCTTCGCTGGGCCAATACCCTGGTTACCGTTCCAGGACATTGCCGTTTACAATACGTTCGTCTGGAAACCAAATGTGGATCAAGTTTTACACCGACAGTAGCGTCAACGGGACTGGATTCTATGCAACTTATGAATCAGGTTATAACAAATTTATCTGAAGGACACAAAAAATGAGGTACCAAAGCCGCAGAGAAGCTTTGTTGGCAAGATGAGCAAGCAAAAAAATGCATACAAAACGGCCGCCAAAACAGTTACTAGGAAATAAAAAAACTCCCCTTAATTAGTCACCATTGTTTTGGGCCGCTATGTAATGTTGAAATTTTCCCCTACCTTTTTCTCCCGCCATGTTTTTATGGCTCCATTTTGTTACATGCCGCCATTCTCTTTCACCTACTTCTCTTCTTTTGCAGAGCCATTTTTTGTTGGCGCTTTTTTGTTGGATGTTAAAAAAAAATAGATATATATATATATTACTGCCTTTTATATTTTATACACTGTTTAATTTTACTCCGGTTCGGGGTTGTTGCTCTATACTCTGTGGGTGTATATATATAAGAATGTTATTTTACAGAATTCCTTTCTGGTTACTAGGAACACAAAACCCAACAACAAACAAACTAACAGGAAAAAAGGTTCAAGTGCACATCTGTGCAGTCTTTGCAGTGTACATGCACTTCATCTTGTCTTTGCCTATTACTATCGTTGAGGTGTGGCGACCACAGACAGATACACAGTCACACAGAATGGCACACAAACAGGCACACAGGCATATTCGCTTATGTTGTTGGCAATGATAATTGTTTTACCGGAATAGACAAACGAGAGGTTTAAAAAATGAATTACCTTGAATTGCTCTGTCTCCTTCAGTCTAGTTCTGTTGCGCCTTAGCTCAGTCCTTTTCCCCCGTCTTGTAAAATAGTGTCCTTTTGCTGTTTTTACACCCCCCCCCCCCCCCCCCGCCCCGTATAGTTTCACCTTTGTTTCTCGTCTTCTATCATTGTGCTCTTAACATCTGTCTTCTTCCGTCTAATCTCTCTCTCTCTCTCTCTCTCTCTCTCTCTCTCTCTCTCTCTCTCGCTCTCTCTGCCGTTGTGTCTGTCTCCCTCTCTATTTCTTGTCTGAAATCCCTTAATTTGTTTCTGTTATTTTGTTTGCCTCGGTTTTGTGTTCTTGCTTTGTGGTATTGTTGTTGTTATTGCATGTCTCATCTCTTTCCGCTTCGTCGTTCTTGTCTTGCCTTCCTCCCTTTGCCATCCCTTCAGCGACATCTAACCGAAAACTCTGCTTCATTCTTAATGGTTTACAGCAGAAGCAGAGAACTACTTCTTCCTTATAACAAGCAGTGGTTACAGTTACTACAGCGGTCCCACCATATATCGCGTTGACCCTGACAGCATCAGGTATGACCGTATACCTATTGGGAATGACGGCGGAGGATACAACCAGACATCCATGTTTGACGCCCTGTACAACCCGATAGCAATAGACTATGACCCTGTGGAAGAAAAGATGTACTGGACAGAAGAAACGACCTACTGGACAGGAAGCGATACTACTGTGAACCGTATTCGCTCTGCTCACCTCAACGGAAGCAACGTCGAAACTGTCCTGAGCGCGAATAGCAGGGGAGTCGTTGACCACAACTCCACTTCGAATGAAGGTGAGATCTGTGTTTTAAGTTGTGTATGTTTGCTCTCACTAGACAAATTCATACCCGTTCATTCCTAACACTAACACTTGTGACATATTCAGTTGTTGCAGTTGGTTGACTCGTTCCTTCTGTCTGTTTGTCCTTGTTATGTCTGTCCTACATTGTAGCTGCGAGACAACGTTTTTTCTTCTTTAACCTTTAACCTTTAACCGTGACAGAGGTTTATTCGACACTGGTTTGTAAGTGTCGCGGGCTCACTATCGTATAACACATCATGTCCCATAAAGGTCCTGTAGTTACCCCAGGGTACGTTAAGCCTCAGTAGTCAGTCAGTGTCGTGAGTTAAACAAACGAATCTCATAAGGTAGAAAAGCAGGTGATACGGACGTAAAAGCGCATTTTTTGCTTTCTCTTAATCACTCAAAAAAGTGCGTTTTCACTTGTTTTATGCATTACAGCGGCTGAATTTGACGGCATAGCAGTGGACCCTCTGTCGCGACTCATCTTCTACTCAGACGTTGGCAACAAGGAGATCGTCATGCTGACCATGTCCAGTCATGCTCGTAAGACTGTGGTCAACGCCGACCTTGACAGACCGCGTGCAATAGTGCTGGACACTGCAAACGGGTATGTATAGGCAAGGCAAGGCAAGGCAAAGAATGTATTCAAGAAACCCCATGAACAAAAATATACAAGAACAAGAAAGAAATGCACACTGTTTTAACATGTATATAAACTCATTCCTATGAAAACAAAATTAAAAAAAGGATTTAATAACTCAAAACTAGAAATTCCCAGGTTATGACTATATTCATTTGTACATGTCATTGCGGAAACAAAACAACAATTAACTGACTGTCTGATCATTATGCGTTCGTTGGCTGCGTAACCCACGTGCATTCAAAGGCTTGTATCTAAGAGGCATGTTACATCATGTGATGCAGGTCCTTCATTATCTGAGAGGCTTGTTACGTGTGACTATTTAATTTCCGAAAACTGTGTCCAGGTTCACGGTCATAAGACCACATGAAATAGTGTTGGGCACAGCCACTGGTTGCATATCCTGGTTATCGCGGTAGGCGATTAGTAAACTGATATCACATCAAAGACATTAAGACGGCTTAATTTTTAAAAAACGAAAAATACATGAAGATCGGTCGATTGGTTAATTACGACAGCTGGTCAAACTATTGTGTTATAACGTAGTGATAGCTTTATGTTGACTTAAAAATAAACCGTACATTCCCAATTCTGGTTTTCACGAATATGGTTGCGCCATGTCTTAAGTGGTCATTGACATGATGCGTTTTTGCTTTGTTTTGTTTTTTATGAAACTCGTTCGCAAAATTCAGGATTTCTATATGTTAGACTCGCGATTTTCGCATTATACAGAATGTTCTTGTCTCGAAACTTCTTACCCCAACCTCTAGCGGCTGACGTCATTTGAACTCGTGGAGTTGCATGTCATGTCATCATCTCGGGAAAAACTCTTCTTGAAGTTCAACTTACACTGCTGGCTTTCTTGTTTTAAAGGTGGTCGTCTACATTTTTGCTTTTTTTCAATAATCTTATGGTTATATTTCGATACAAAATTATGTCAAATGATGAATGAACCATGGGGAAAAAAATTATAGAAAAAAAATATATGTAAAAAAAGATTTTATTTTTGGGTAGCGTGACTCACGCTTCCAATATTTTGTTTTCTGTTTGCTGAGAACATGTGCTTTGCCTAAAAATACTGACCAATCAAATTCATGTCACTATGCTTATAGCCACGCCCAAACAAGTGCAGCAACAGTTTGACTCTGGAACGCTGTCCACGCTTTTTTTTAAACGCACGAAATGCACGGGATTTGAGAGGAGTTTTGCGCTTGGCATTTTCCAAATAAGGATAGCCTACTATAAGTACTACGCTGGAATACTACAATGAATTTTTAAACGGCTACACTGGCTTCGTCTTTCCTGATCGAAAGGGGGTGTATTGTTGATATTTTTAGATAATAGACTCTGCATTTTAATCGTCAAATGTCGATTTCGGTATAAAAATGTAGGCAAGAACCTTTAATCAATCAATCAATCAATATGAAGCTTATATCGCGCGTATTCCGTGGGTACAGTTCTAAGCGCAGGGATTTTTTATTTTTTTAATTTTTTTATGCAATTTATATCGCGCACATATTCAAGGCGCAGGGATTTATTTATGCCGTGTGAGATGGAATTTTTTACACAATACATCACGCATTCACATCGACCAGCAGATCGCAGCCATTTCCGCGCATATCCTACTTTTCACGGCCTATTATTCCAAGTCACACGGATATTTTGAGAGTTAGTAGCAGTTGTTGCTATCTTTTTGTTTTGTTAGTTGATTGTGTTTTGGTTTAAATAAGTTTATTCAATAAATGTCCATGGAACTATTGCCGCATACATGAAATTAGTAACATGGAGCACAACAAGCTAGGCTTATAAGCGTACTCTTAAAAACAAATGAAATTTGGCGGACGATTTTAACATAACAAGTTTGAAATAATGTCAAAAATAATAATGGTAAATTATGGTAGACAAACATATAACAATAAAAGGAACAAAAAAAAAAAAAAAAAAACAATGCTAAACTAACAACAGTACTCACACGCGTGTTTTGTGTTTTTGTGTACGTAGTTTTGGTTGGTTGTAAGTTTATTTTATGGGAGGGGGCGGGGGTCGTTGGGTCGTCCATCTGTTAGATTTCACACGGTTCCTGGAATTATTTTGTGGTTGTTGTTTTAAAACTTTTTTTAATCTAATTAGTTATTGTTGTTTTATATGTTGGATAGTGTACTCTACTGGACAGACTGGGGAACTCCTGCCAAGATTGAGCGAGCCAACTATGACGGCAGTAACAGAACAACGGTAGTCAGCACGAACTTGAACTACACCAATGGGCTTGCCATCGACGTTGCCAGTAAGTACACACGAGTTCATATTTTATATTTTTGACAAGCAATCTTGCTCTGTGCTGGTGTAATAGTGCTTGTTGAACAGATTTTCAACATAGAATGTGACCACACCTCTGCCAAACATGCTGTACGGCAGGTTCTGTGATAAATAAAACCCGCCTTTCATAGCTTCTGAGGAATATGACATCTTCACCTTTCAGAGTGGTTACATGATATCACAAATACTTAAATGGGAAGTCAATTTGAGCTTGATTAAATATCAAGATAACTTTACTTTTTGGCACGAGTGTACATTGGTATTAATTTGAATATAAATCTTTCCCCTAAATCGGCGTATGCTGCCTGAATGGCGGGGTAAAAACGGTCATACACGTAAAACTCCACTCGTGCAAAAATATGAGTGAACGTGGGATTTTGAGCCCATGAACAAAGAAGAAGAAGAAGAAGAAGAAGAAGAAGAAGAAGAAGAAGAAGAAGAAGAAGAAGAAGAAGAAGAAGAAGAAGAAGAAGAAGAAGAAGAAGAAGAAGAAGAAGAAGAATATAAATCTACGTCTTTCGTTCCGTTTAATACCCATACCTAACTGGTTTTTTAAGGGTAAATGCATCACCGCCACTTGGCCACAAATAACTTCGATTCTATTCTATTTCGTCGCAGACAACAAGCTCTACTGGGTGGACGCTGACACCGATCGACTGGAGTCCTCAGACCTTGAAGGCAATGGGAGAACTGTGCTTTACCAAGCGCCATCATCTTGGTATTCCAGCTATTACAACCATCATTTCTTCGGCCTGGCTCTTTTCGACAACTCGTTGTACGTCACAGATTGGGGACGATCTGGGTAAGTTATGGTAATAACACATCTGTCAGTAGAAGATAGTACACAGGGTTTTTCTCTTGCTGAAAAAGTATGTTCAAGATATAATCCGTAAACAAACATAATCACTTAACACCTCGTTCGTTTTGCCTTGAAACTTTGTATGATTTAGTATGCCACAGCGTTCTCGTTTCACCTTTTCAGTCTCTGAAAACACAATAAAGCTAGTTTTTCTCTCTCTCTCTCTCTCTCTCTCTCTCTCTCTCTCTCTCTCTCTCTCTCTCTCTCTCTCTCTCTCTCTCTCTCTCTCTCTCTCTCTCAATGATCTGCCACTGCACATTTCTGACAGTAATGTAAGAAGTGATTTTTTTGCTGACGATTCTTCTCTTCACTCAAGTGGAAAGTCTGTTACAGTAATAGAGTCCTCCCTTCAAACAGCTTTAAACGATGTAAATAACTGGTGTAGTGCTAATGCTATGCTTGTCCATCCAATAAAAACTAAAAGTATGGTAATTGCAACCAGACAAAAACATCAGATTTCTCCACTCAAACTAAATCTTACTATTGGTACGCAATCAATTGAACAAGTTCAACAGCATCGCGTTTTAGGGGTAATTCTTGATTGTGAATTCAAGTTGCAAGAAAGTAGCCAAGAACGTTTTCCTCCTATCCAAGTTAAAGCAATATACCGACAGAAGGACTCTGGAAATGTTCCACCATGCTCATGTAATGCCTCACATTAATTATGTTTCGACGCTCTGGGATGGCAGCAGTGATGTCCACTTGAAAAAGTAAGACTCCCTCTATCGTCGCTCGGCCAAACTCATCGTAAAGGATAATGCCTCAACAGATATGAAATTAAAAATGCTTAACTTTCTTCCACTGGAAAAGCATCTCAAGTTAAACAAAGCCATTTTCATGCATAAATTGTATCACGGTAAAGTGCCGATTTACATTACATCATTATTTAATAAAGCTACCCACAGATATGGGTCGGTCAACTTGATCCCACCAATTCCACGAATTGACCTGTTTAAGACCAGTCTTGCTTTTTCGGGTACTTCAGTTTGGAATTCACGTCCATCATCCTTTAAGCACCTAAAGTCATTAAAAAGTTTTTAAAAAATGTGTAAAAAACCACTTAATGTCTGAGTAGTTTAACGCCATTTGACTTACCAAACTTAGTATTACGTCAAAAATATGCTGTGCATTGTATATTCTGAACATATTTTTGTTACTCTATTGCTACATGTTCGATTGCCACCAGCTTGTATCTATAATTACCTGCATAGTATGCATTTGATTTTATGAATAACCACATATGTATGCTCTTCATGCCTCATCTTTATCATCATCATCATCATTATCATCATCATTATCGTCATCATCATCATCATCGTCATCTTTATTATCACGTTTTCCGACCTCCTTTTGTTGGTTAACTTTTTAACTTTTTAATTTTTTTTAATTTTTTTTTTTTAATTATATAATTGTGTGTCTATGCGTCCCAAGGACAGATTGTAAGAAAAGGCGTAGCCTTAAATCTAAATCCTTGTAAAATAAAGTTCAATTCAATTCAATTCAATTCAATTCAATTCTCTCTCTCTCTCTCTCTCTCTCTCTCTCTCTCTCTCTCTCTCTCTCTCTCTGTCTCTCTCTCTCTCTCTCTCTCTCTCTCTCTCTCTCTTTCAGCACTCCTCACTTCCATTTACCTTGACCTGTCTTTACACCGCTAGGTTTGGTCGTAGTCAGCCCTACTCTAGCCGGCCGACAGTTTGCACAGTTTTAGAAACTTTACTTTCTCTTTGATTAGATCCAAGACCACCTACAGCAGGTTACAGAAGAAATCTCTGGCTACGAACGGGACAAGCATCAGCCCGGTGTCGTCCAGGAGCGGAAGACTCAACGACATCCACGCCTACCACGAGAAAACGCTGGCCAATGGTAAGTAATATATTTTTTCTACAAATAAATGCCAAGACATCCATGTGCTGAGTGATTAAGCAAATATCCAATGACCTTCCTTAATTCTTTGTCTCTGTTATTCAAGTGAGAAAATCTAGCGATATTGCTCAGTAGGTCTAAACTACGGCCTTGACCTGAGCAAATAACCTGCGCAGCAGCAGTAAGAAGAAAAAGGAAATGACGTTTCGAATGGGAGGCAGGAAAATGTGAGCTCTAATGATTCCAACCATGAACCCCCTCTGTTCACAAACTGACGGCTATGGAAGGTTGTACCGATTCATAGTTTCAACCTACAAACCGCGACCTCATCAGTGTTCCGATCGTCAAACAATGCATGGAAGCTTTTATTGTAAAGCCTTATGGCTCGTTTTGACATACATTAAACGAATGAAATTAACCGCAGACAGTTCATTCCTCGGGCATGGGAATCGCCCGCGAAATCGCGGATTTCCGCGAAAAGGAAATTACGTTTCAGCGAAAATAAAAAATTGTCCGCGGCAAAAAAAGGTAAATTAAATTATATGTATACTATTGTCTCTCTATCCATTATTTGCTGACAAGAGAACTATCAAAATATTGGTCTAAAATGCTAACATTCGTTTTAACACATCATTGCCTCCTCTTTGGTTGTGTGCTTGTTTTACAGGAATTGTTTCCACACGACCGATTCGCTGAAACCGTCATCAACATCAACAAATCCATAACGGAAAAAAACTTTGCACCTCCACGTCTTTACCTGGTTGAAAAATATGCAATTTTACAATGTTGATGACGTGTCTGTTTTTCTGGTTCATATTTTACAGCTGTGTGAAAATGACGAAAAAATCAATTGCAACTGTGGGCGCGAATGTGGTGCGTTTCTTTTTCCCCCTACTGTACACGGCTCTGGAGGTTAACCCTTTACATATTTTCCACAATCAAAATTAAGGAAGTTTGTCAAGGACCAGAGACACACCAGACATTTGAAAACAGCTTCTCTTCAACAATGGCTTTTACCAGAAATTGGATACACTTACTTTTTCAGTTTCAAACGGATGTGAAAACAACAATGGCGGATGTAGCGTCATTTGCATACCGTTGCCAAACAACAGGAGCAAGTGCGCATGCCCCGATGGTCAGAATCTCACCTATAGTGGAACAGACTGTATAGGTAAGGCAAGCAAGTGTTTAATTATATACTCAAATTTAGCAAAAGATTTATGAAATAGAAGATTACCTGCAGGTGTCATTTAACTTTCTGTTACCGTCGATATCGGGCAAACTTATGATTTCACCAGCTGGAACTTTTTTGAGTTACTTCTAGCATGTTTGTAAACAAATATCTTCTTATGCACTATTTGGTGACCAATCTGAGTAGCCAATGATTCACAGACATCAGCAGTCATGAACGGACTGCCGCGTATTGACGCTTGTCTATCCTTGAACAAGAAATTTAACTTTGAGGTTTTGTTGAACATAAAGCTGGAGGTCTGAAACTTCAATAACTCCAGACATGATTTAAATCTGTGCTACACTCACCTAATGTGTATGTCACGTGGTCTAGATCGTATCAACATTTTGAATTTACCATTTTCTTGATTTTGTTTGTTTAGCTTTTTACGTCACATCGAATCATATCTTGTTAGTCCGCGTGACATTGCATGGTCACAGCAGGGTCGAGGTCACGTAAATAAAAAAAATCATTTCCTACACCGTTTGTGAAACTACAACTGTCAAACCTACCTCACACACTTCCCAAACCTTAATAAAAAAACAAGTCGCGTAAGGCGAAAATACAACATTTAGTCAAGTAGCTGTCGAACTCACAGAATGAAACTGAACGCAATGCCATTTTTCAGCAAGACCGTATACTCGTAGCATCGTCAGTCCACCGCTCATGGCAAAGGCAGTGAAATTGACAAGAAGAGCGGGGTAGTAGTTGCGCTAAGAAGGATATAGCACGCTTTTCTGTACCTCTCTTTGTTTTAACTTTCTGAGCGTGTTTTTAATCCAAACATATCATATCTATATGTTTTTGGAATCAGGAACCGACAAGGAACAAGATGAAAGTGTTTTTAAATTGATTTCGACAATTTAATTTTGATAATAATTTTTATATATTTAATTTTCAGAGCTTGTTTTTAATCCAAATATAACATATTTATATGTTTTTGGAATCAGAAAATGATGGAGAATAAGATGAACGTAAATTTGGATCGTTTTGTAAATCTTTATTTTTTTTTTACAATTTTCAGATTTTTAATGACCAAAGTCATTAATTAATTTTTAAGCCACCAAGCTGAAATGCAATACCGAAGTCCGGGCTTTGTCGAAGATTACTTGACCAAAATTTCAACCAATTTGGTTGAAAAATGAGGGCGTGACAGTGCCGCCTCAACTTTCACGAAAAGCCGGATATGACGTCATCAAAGACATTTATCAAAAAAAAGAAAAACACGTTCGGGGATTTCATACCCAGGAACTCTCATGTCAAATTTCATAAAGATCGGTCCAGTAGTTTAGTCTGAATCGCTGTACACACACACATACACAGACACACGCACATACACCACGACCCTCGTCTCGATTCCCCCCTCTACGTTAAAACATTTAGTCAAAACTTGACTAAATGTAAAAAGCAAGTGCTCTGAAAGTCGAAATGACCATTGTCGAATTTCAAGGTTACAATGGAACTGATGGAGTTTCTGGTAAACAAACATTGTATTATTTGTATTTGTTTGACGTTTTCAAACCTTGAACTTTGGAACGGCTGTTTCATAAACTTTGATGACCATTAAAGATTGTTTAAGTTGATCGACCTAAGTTGTCAACTTAAATGACAATTGGGGTCAAGCATAGTTAAGGTTTTAGTGTGTTTTTAAGTGGTGAGTATGATTAAAGGTTTTTGGCTGGGTCTTTTCAATCAATCAATCAATCAATATGAGGCTTATATCACGCGTATTCCGTGGGTACAGTTCTAAGCGCAGGGATTTATTATTTTAATTTTTATTTTATGCAATTTACATCGCGCACATATTCAAGGCGCAGGGATTTATTTATGCCGTGTGAGATGGATTTATTTTTTATTTTTACACAATACATCACGCATTCACATCGGCCAGCAGATCGCAGCCATTTCGGCGCATATCCTACTTTTCACGGCCTATTATTCCAAGTCACACGGGTATTTTGGTGGACATTTTTATCTATGCCTATACAATTTTGCCAGGAAAGACCATTTTGTCAATCGTGGGATCTTTAACGTGCACACCCCAATGTACTGTACACGAAGGGACCTCGGTTTTTCGTCTCATCCGAAAGACTAGCACTTGATAGACTATGAACCCACCACCTAGGTTAGGAAAGGGGGGAGAAAATTGTTAACGCCCTGACCCAGGGTCGAACTCGCAACCTCTCGCTTCCGAGCGCAAGTGCGTTACCACTCGGCCATGCGTATAATCTTTTCTTCGTCCTCATTTGCTTAGAAAGCTTATTTGCTCCCCCCACCTCCCGACACCCCCTCAAATGTCAAGGTATTTGCTGACAGAAAACAATACTAACAACAATGCTTATTATTAGAAACGTGTACGAAAGTAGACAAATGCCAAATTTCATTCTGTCTGCATGTCTTTCATTTCTTCCTTCTGTCCGTCCGTCTGTATGCTTAACGGTTTGTCTGTCCTTCTTTCTCCCCTTTAGCCCTTCCAACCTTCTTTCTGCGGTCTGATATCTGCAATTCTCATTATGTTTCTATTCATTTCTGTATTTTCATTTGACTATACTATAATCATTTGATTAATGCATTCACAGATGACGGGTTTCCAAAGACTACTACAAGTCCACCGATAACACCAACTCCTATCGCAGGTAAGGGTATCAGAGAAAGGAAAATTAATTGATGTTGTAGTTGGGGGTAAGGGAAGCAACTGGGACATTCTTGTGACAAGATGTATGTCCCCTGTCACTCTTGGGGCCGGCAACGTCACTACAGCGGACTGGGAACTTCGCCCTGCAGACCAGATTAAAGTTTTAGCATGGCTGGGAACGCAAAAGAAGAAGAAGAAACATTTCCTCTGTGTTCATATCAAACAAAAAGTGCATAGACGATGGAACAACATCGAACGATTTGGACGATAGGTGTTTCAGATATTTAAATGACCATATAATAGCGTTGTGCAGCAACAGAGTATAGACGTTGCGGGGAGGACGGGACTGACAACGACGACTGAACCGAGACAGGTGTGTTGTCGTTCCGCGTCATCGCGCGTACACACACTATACTACTAGTAGCGATTGCGGGGAGAACGGGCGCCAGTGGCCAGAAGAAGAAAACACCTGGACGCCCGAACGAAGGGTTTTCATTCGACGTGTAGAGATGAAGCCCCTCGGGGCATGTTTTGGGTGGTGGGGAACACACATTTTAGTGATATTATTTATTCGTCTTGCACCTGGGTCTTCAAGGTCTGTGACCCAATAGAAAAAAACAGCTGTTGCGTTAGCCCATCCGTATCTGAGCTGGGTATACTGGGTATATGTATATCATTATGTGTGTGTGTGTGTGTGTGTGTGTGTGTGTGTGTGTGTGTGTGTGTGTGTGTGTGTGTGCGCGGGTGCGTGTGTGTGTGAAACAAGGAGTTTTGTTTACCCCCCCACACACACACACGCACACGGAATTTTTCTCGCGCTTATTCGTAAGTCATATACAGTGAAACATGAATGACTAAATAGAAACACCAGATAAATAACCACAATTTAAACTTCAGCAAGCTTACTGTCCCTGTGTGAGCCATAAGAGTCCCTTCCCCTCCCCAACCAACGCCTCCCCCCCCCCCCAGCCCCACACCCCCGCTTGTGATCCCAAACCATCCTTACCCATACAATAATTTCGAGTAAATGTTTACTCATTTCTGTCATTAATAATATTCAGTAACCGCGTGAAATGCTTAAGCCTTTGTTTTGGCATAACGTCCGTTGGTGCAGTATAAGAACCTAGTCCGTCTCTCGCCTTTTCCTCCAGATTTTTTTTCATTCAAAATAACCGAACAGTATATAATTGAATATCCTTGCTACCACAATGAAAGGTACCCTATTCACCTCATAACTCCGCTATCTGCCAATGCAAAAACATGTTTTGCCTTTTAACAGACCAAATAATGCTGGAACCTAAAACAGAATTGAAAACACTACCCAAACACCATTGAGTCAAGAAAAAACGGCCCCGACGTGAAAAACACCAAATTTTGCCCTCGCAGGCGTTGTTTTAACAAGCGCCCCGGACCGCTGCGCGCAAAACTGACGTCACTTTAGTCTTGGTTTTGAACATCGTACGCGTCCGTCTTCTGCGCAAACAGTTTATAGCGGCTTCTTTGCAAAGACTTATGAGCATGCGAGATGGTACCCGACAACAAAAACTGTAAATCCACGCCTATCAAAGATTTTTTTTCTTCAAAAGCTATTTGCAAAATGAACAATCTATATGTCAATTACACATACTTTGATTAAAGTGAACTCGTCTTAACAGCAAAGAGCAATTTCTATCTTCCGTTTTGGCGACGACGACAAATTGCTCCATTTTCCAGTGGGAACGGCTCGCAAAGGCCCCGTCCCGACTGTGTGAGAGAGAAACAAGTCGCGTAAGGCGAAAATACAACATTTAGTCAAGTAGCTGTCGACCAAAGTCATTAATTAATTTTTAAGCCACCAAGCTGAAATGCAATACCGAAGTCCGGCCTTCGTCGAAGATTACTTGAACAAAATTTCAACCAATTTGGTTGAAAAATGAGGGCGTGACAGTGCCGCCTCAACTTTCACGAAAAGCCGGATATGACGTCATCAAAGACATTTATCAAAAAAAAGAAAAACACGTTCGGGGATTTCATACCCAGGAACTCTCATGTCAAATTTCATAAAGATCGGTCCAGTAGTTTAGTCTGATTCGCTCTACACACACACACAGACACACATACACCATATGACCCTCGTCTCGATTCCCCCCTCTACGTTAATACATTTAGTCAAAACTTGACTAAGTGTAACAAGTCGCGTAAGGCGAAAATACAATATTTAGTCAAGTAGCTGCCATTTTTCAGCAAGACAGTATACTCGTAGCATCGTCAGTCCACCGCTCATGGCAAAGGCAGTGAAATTGACAAGAAGAGCGGGGTAGTAGTTGCGCTAAGAAGGATAGCACGCTTTTCTGTACCTCTCTTTGTTTTAACTTTCTGAGCGTGTTTTTAATCCAAAAATATTATATCTATATGTTTTTGGAATCAGGAACTGACAAGGAATAAGATGAAAGTGTTTTTAAATTGATTTGGACAATTTCATTTTGATAATAATTTTTATATATTTAATTTTCAGAGCTTGTTTTTAATCCAAATATAACATATTTATATGTTTTTGGAATCAGCAAATGATGGAGAATAAGATGAACGTAAATTTTGATCGTTTTATACATTTTTATTTTTTTTTACAATTTTCAGATTTTTAATGACCAAAGTCATTAATTAATTTTTAAGCCACCAAGCTGAAATGCAATACCGAAGTCCGGCCTTCGTCGAAGATTACTTGACCAAAATTTGAACCAATTTGGTTGAAAAATGAGGGCGTGACAGTGCCGCCTCAACTTTCACGAAAAGCCGGATATGACGTCATCAAAGACATTTATCCAAAAAAAGAAAAAACACGTTTGGGGATTTCATACCCAGGAACTCTCATGTCAAATTTCATAAAGATCGGTCCAGTAGTTTAGTCTGAATCGCTCTACACACACACACACACACACGCACAGACAGACAGACACACATACACCACGACCCTCGTCTCGATTCCCCCTCGATGTTAAAATATTTAGTCAAAACTTGACTAAATATAAAAAGAAGGTCACCGTCACTTGTCATCGTGCTGAGTTGTCGGGCGTCTTCCCCGCAACGTCTATATTATCACCACGTAGCACGACGCTACGGTTTTGAAATGTCATTGCTTTTTGAGTGTTAATACACATTTATTTATGTTACAAGGACAGAAGATAAATAATTACTTCTACATAAGCCCAAGGAACGGAAAATTCATAAGTATTAATGAGGTGAAACCACCAACACTGACCATTTCAATGTAAAAAAAAAACATACACACACACACACACACACACACACACACACATACACACACACACACACACATACACACACACACACACACAAACACACACACACACACACACACACACACACACACACACACACACACATATATATAAAATATGTTATATGTCAAAAATTGGAACTCCAATATATACAATTCTGGAAAGGTCAAATGAGAAGTTTACCAAAGTTAAATTTTTATCAAAGAATAGTAACAAATTATAAAACGGAACCATATCTGTTATGCATAAAACAAAGAAAATATAAACATTCGTTGTGTAAACAAAGAATAAGTGCCCACGACCTGAACATTTAAACTGGTAGATACAGCAATACACCTAGGGAAAATAGATTATGTGAAACATCTGGAGTAATAGAAGATGAAGTACATTTTCTAGATAACTGCATAGAAAACAACCAATTACGAAAATCTTTCATGAGTGAAGTTAATCGACCTATATATTCATATGATGTACCAAGTCAACTTTTGCAAGTAGACAAAGTACAAACTAAATTGGGAGAATTTGTATATAATTGCTTCAAAAAAAGAGAAACAATGTAATTATTTGGTTATTTATCTTCCCGTGTCTTATAAACACCACGTTTCATGACAATAAAGTTTATTCGTATTCGTATTCGTATTCACATACACACAGACACACAGACACACAGACACACACACACACACACACACACACACACACACACACACACACACACACACACACACACACACACACACACACGCGCGTGTGGGCACTGGCAATAATAAGAGGAACGCAGGTTATTCATAATCCTCTCTTATCATTGTTTAAATAAGTGAGCAAAAACGCACTGTATTGATGGTTACATGCCCTCACACTAAGAATATTCTGTCAATGTCCCACCTTGATAACTATCGAATTTACAAGAAGGACGAATGTCACACTTTTTTGCATTACATCATAATGGGGAATAAATAAATATCTTTTAAGTATTCTTCTTCTTGTTTGTTCATGGGCTGAAACTCCCACGTTCACTCATGTTTTTGCACGAGTTGAGTTTTACGTGTATGACCGTTTTTACCCCGCCATTCAGGCAGCCATACGCCGATTTCGGGGGATTTTCTGTATTCGTTTTGTTGCCATTTTGTATGTAGGATTGCTTTTATCCATAAAGCTGCAAACTACCGAGACGTTTATGATTTTACTTGCAGGTTGTGACCATAACTATACAGCACTCAGTGGCACCATTCAGCCACCAGACGTCCCTAGTTGGTACAGCGGTGGCATCGCCTGCACTTACGTCATTACGGCGCCAAAGGGTTACCGCATCACGCTCAATGTTACCTTCATGAGTTCATACTCCTCATATGCATGCTTGGAGGTGTGTGGATGATGGTCGATCTTTTTTGATAAATGTTGATTAGGCCCAAACAAAAAATAGGTCTGTTTACGGTAACATAGGCCAAAATAATAGGGTCGGTAGGTCGGGATTTTTTTTTTTTCCCCAAAAAAACCATATTTTTACGTTGTTTTTTCCCCCCAAATGCCAAAAAAAAGTCTAGGGTCGCGCGAAAAAAATAGGGTCGGTCGGGTTACCGTAAACAGACTATTTTTTGGGGGGCCTTATTCAGAATGTTTAGTCTTCTTCTTCTCGTTTGCTCTTTCTGGACATCCACTTATGTGGCACGCACGAATGCAGCCGTCGCATTTAGGGACACCAGGTCGCCAAACGCAGATTGATTAGTCAATATGTGATGATCTAGGAGACGTCAAAACAAAGTAGGGGACACAGTCTTAAGTCCGACAATTGCCCTACGCTCCCTTCTCTCTTTCCCAGTCTCTGAATCTATACATCTAAATAAAAGAGATTTTCTGTCTGTCTGTGTGTGTGTCTGTCTGTGGTCGCCATACCTCTGAGATGGCAAGAGGCAGGAACAAGATAGTGTGCACGTACACTCCCTAGGTGCCGCAGATGTGCACCTGGGTTTTAGTTTCTTGATTCATTGTTTCCTTTCTCAGATTATGGACCTCCCATTTATTGAATACAGCCTATATGGTGCAAGACCAGTTCAGTGCCTACTGTTCACCTGTAGCAAGCACATCATGCCAGTGATATTAGAGACTCGCTATTGCTCCTATGAGGGGAAGAAATGAAGAATGAAAAATTAACTGGACAGTTCCGGAAATTTCTAGAAGGTAAGGGAGATAACTGTTCACCTGTAGCAAGCACATCATGCCAGTGATATTAGAGACTCGCTATTGCTCCTATGAGGGGAAGAAATGAAGAATGAAAAATTAACTGGACAGTTCCGGAAATTTCTAGAAGGTAAGGGAGATAACTCTTTTTTGTCTGTGGTCGCCATACCTCTGAGATGGCAAGAGGCAGGAACAAGATAGTGTGCACGTACACTCCCTAGGTGCCGCAGATGTGCACCTGGGTTTTAGTTTCTTGATTCATTGTTTCCTTTCTCAGATTATGGACCTCCCATTTATTGAATACAGCCTATATGGTGCAAGACCAGTTCAGTGCCTACTGTTCACCTGTATCAAGCACATCATGCCAGTGATATTAGAGACTCGCTATTGCTCCTATGAGGGGAAGAAATGAAGAAAGAAAAATTAACTGGACAGTTCCGGAAATTTCTTGAAGGTAAGGGAGATAACTCTTTTTTTGTATCCAAACAAAGGAGGTAAAGCTAATGATAATGGGATAGCGAGCGTCTTAAATTGCTACAGGGCTCCGCTTACTCCCGGGCGAAGCCGGGCTTAACTGCTAGTTTATAATAAAACAGAGACAATCCCAAAAGTCTTGCTATTTGTGTTAGTACATGGTAATTAAAGTAACGAGACGAAATAAGAAAACGTTTGTATAACTGAAATGCACATGCATTTAACAGTTAAATAGCTCCCATGATCTGTAATCAAATTATAATTCAATGCGTTTGCTGGTACGCCTGTGACACAATATTCAAAAGTGTATACGATCTAAAATCTTTTGTCGTTGCATTTAGAATCAATAGTTCTTGGTTCAAAACATCGCAAAAGGTGCTTCCATTGACATTACCTTGATTATTGCAAACAATTACCATTTATCGGAAGGGTGCAAAATTGCAGCAGAGGATAATCATGATGACAGCAATGACACTGATGACGAAACATGTCTTATATCTATTGGCTGTACAGGTTCGTGATGGAGGTGATGAATCTGCTCCAATGTTCAATACATTCTGCACTTACTACGGTTTACCGTATGAACAACGGTCGTTTGGAAATAAGCTGTGGGTCAGGTATACGAAGAGATTTTCCTGGGACCCTTGGTACTACTCCGCGAACACCCGCACCAGCAATGGATCCATTGCCACTTATACATCAGGTTATAACTAAACACATTATCTCGCTGTTTCTGTCGGTTTGTCTCTGTCTGTCTTTCAGTCTGACAGTCTTTCTGCCGTCTGTCTGTCTGACCGTCTCTCTCTCTCTCTCTCTCTCTCTCTCTCTCTCTCTCTCTCTCTCTCTCTCTCTCTCTCTCTCTCTCTCTCTCTCTCTCTCTCTTAGTGTGTGTGTGTGTGTGTGTGTGTGTTTGTGTGTGTGTGTGTGTGTGTGTGTGTGTGTGTGTGTGTGTGTGTGTGTGTGTGTGTGTGTACACGTTGGCATTCTGTTTTGGAATGTTAGCTAAATTGCCTTGTCTCGTCTTGTCTTGTTTTGACTTGTCTTGTCACGTCGAACACAGAAGAAGAAGAAGAAGAAGAAGAAGAAGAAGAAGAAGAAGAAGAAGAAGAAGAAGAAGAAGAAGAAGAAGAAGAAGAAGAAGAAGAAGAAGAAGAAGAAGAAGAAGAAGAAGAAGAAGAATTAAAGAACAAGAAAAATAAGAAGTCTAGTCTCATTTAACATTGTGTCCCTGCCACCAACAACCTCATCCACTGCTACCTAAGGGAAAACTTTGATTCTTTTTCTTTGGTTCACAGAGAAGACAGATGACTACTTCTTGCTCGTAGCTGCCAGCCCGAGGTCATATTACTCCTCGTCCTCCTCGTCCTCAAGTCACGCCATATATCGCGTTGACCCCGATACCGCCGCTTACTACCGTATCCCAATGAACCGTACGCTGTACAACCCCATGGCAATAGACTATGATCCTGTGGAAGAAAAGATCTACTGGACAGAAAAAGGGACTATTGTGAACCGCATTCGATCCTCTTCCCTCAACGGACGGAACATTGCGACCATCCTCAGTGCAAATACAGGTTAGCTGAGAATATAATTTGTCTGTGCATTTTGTTTACTTGTTTGTTTGTTTGTTTGTTTTCCCTTCAGACCCGCCTGAACAACCATGCGAGTCAACAGTGTGTGTGGACGTTCAATAGACGTAGAACATATACGCTGAGATTGTCTAAAATGTATTAAAAGCTATGATGTAATTAAATGGCACACACTTACAAAGTTCAATTACCTCATAACATTAGGAACATCGTCTTGACCTTCGTCAAGTTTCTAGATCATAGTAGAGTCGAGTTCGGGAAATCTATTTCTCAAATGTTTCTGAAGCTTAAGCTTCGGGACTTCATACAAATCCAGGTTTTAATGGCCTCTAAGCAAGATCAAAGTTGCATTGATCTTTGACAAATGTTAAGGTAAAAGCAAGATCCAAGCTGGTTCAAAAGATAGGCACTTTTCTTTGCAGCTATATTATGCTCGACTCTTTGCAACTTGGATAGTTTATAGCCATCACACATTTTGCATGCTTGATGTGTGATTTGTCATCCGTACATTGAACTCCATGTGTATGAGTGTGGTCATAACTGCAATCTACGTAAACTTCTTTGTGTTTCGTTCTAAAGTTAATGCGGAGGCAGTGCTTGACGGCATAGCAGTGGACCCTCTGTCGCGACTCATGTTTTACACTGACGCCGGGAACAAAGAGATCGTCATGCTGACCATGTCCAGTCCTCGCAAACGCAAAATTGTGGCCTCGTCCGGGGTCGACAAACCGCGTGCTGTAGTGCTGGACCCAACCAACGGGTACGTAGCTATGTATGCCGGAGACAACTTTACACCATGCGATGTAGCACGGTATCCAAGAGATATTCCATACGATTTATAGAGTAGGAGTCACTAACTACGTAAAAATGTCCTTGTGTTCGAAATAAAGCCACTGAATGTCTTGTGTCAGAAGTGTATACCGGTGGTTGTTGTTATTGTTGTTGTTTTTGTTGTTGCTGTTGTTGTTTTGCTTGATGTGTATTTATACTGATGTATAGCGTGTTAGCTGTTTTTGTGAGGTGTTTTTATGTTTGATGGGAAGTAGGAAGAGTCATTACTTTCCCCCCATCTTTTTACTCGGTTTACACAGTAAATGACACAAAACGTTTCTGACCTTTCTTACGTTCGTTTTTATGGTGGGCAGTGTCGTGTACTGGACAGACTGGGGCACTCCGGCCAAGATTGAGCGAGCAAACTATGACGGCAGTGAGAGAACAACGGTGATCAACTCGAACTTGAACTACACTAATGGACTGGCAATTGACGTTCCACGTGAGCTAATAAAACACATATACTAGTGTATACTTTTGCATTTGAATGTGTGTCTGCACACACCTCATCCCTCTCCCCCTTCCTCTCTTTCTTTCGTTCTTTAGCTCTCCCTCTCTTTCTCCTTCTCTCTCTGATTTGGGCGTGGAGAATAGTGTGTATGCATTACTTAAATCGTGTTCATCAATTGACCAGCGTGGTTGTGTGTCTCATGGCATTTTATTACTATATAAACATAATTGTTATTGTAACTTTACATCTGTGCAGACAACAAGCTTTACTGGGTTGATGCTGGCACGGATCTAGTGGAGTCTTCGAATCTCGACGGCAACGGCAGAACTGTCCTTTACGAAGGGTTATCCTACCGCAATTTCTTTGGCCTGGCTCTTTTCCAGAATTCACTGTACATTACAGATCAGGGATATCGGAGGTAATTAGGTTATATGTTAGTAACAGGTACATCTACCCATGTATTTGTGTAAACAGACTCGGCTGGACATAAGACCAATAAGTCTACACAGATGTCAATTAGGCAATAGGGAATGCAATGATGTCTCACGCTTTCCTTCTTTGCCACTACTAAAGCAAACGTGTGCAAGATTGTATGTTACACGCTTTGGGGCATGGCAAGAACGGAGTCAAACTCGAAATCGTCTCCCCAAAAATGCACACATGGCTTTTATTTCTCCCGCTGTTTCAAATAACTAAACCTAGCAATGACATCATACACTAAGAACTGCTTTACACATTTTTCCTACCAAAATACATGTGACCTTGACCCAAGGTCAAGGTCATCCAAGGTCATGCAACACAAAGCTGTTAATTCAAGACATAGGAAGTACAATGGTGCTTATTGGCTCTTTCTACCGTGAGATATGGTCACTTTTAGTGGTTCACTACCTTATTTAGGTCACATTTCATAAGGGTCAAAGTGACCTTGACCATGATCATATGTGACCAAATGTGTCTCATGATGAAAGCATAACATGTGCCCCACATAATTTTTAAGTTTGAAACAGTTATCTTCCATAGTTCAGGGTCAAGGTCACTTCAAAATATGTATACAATCCAACTTTGAAGAGCTCCTGTGACCTTGACCTTGAAGCAAGGTAAACCAAACTGGTATCAAAAGATGGGGCTTACTTTGCCCTATATATCATATATAGGTGAGGTATTCAATCTCAAAAACTGCAGAGAAAATGGGAAAAATATGAAAAATAGCTGTTTTTTAGACAACATTTATGGCCCCTGCGACCTTGACCTTGAAGCAAGGTCAAGATGCTATGTATGTTTTTTTAGGCCTTGTCATCATACACCATCTTGCCAAATTTGGTACTGATAGACTGAATAGTGTCCAAGAAATATCCAACGTTAAAGTTTTCCGGACGGCCGGACGTCCGGCCGGCCGGACGGACGGAGGAACGGACGGACGGACGGACGACTCGGGTGAGTACATAGACTCACTTTTGCTTCGCATGTGAGTCAAAAATAGCAGAACAATGGAAATGTATGTTCAACATATGTGAGAATGTGTGAGGACATTTGATCTGTGTATGTCCGTGATATGAAAAGAACAATTGCCGTAATACTTTGACTGAAAGACATTAACAAATGGAGGATTTCATTAACATTTGAGAGCTATTAAGTTAGCTTCGACTGTGTACGTGTGCCTTGAATGACCAAACATATAATGACTTTATTTTCTCTTCAATTACAGGTACGATTCCTACTCCTACTATTCCCGTATGAACTATTTGCTGGAGCTACCCCTAGGTAGGAACGACCTAAACGTGTCTCAGATCTTGTCCATGAGTCAAACACTTAACGATATCCACGCCTACCACGAGAAAACGCTTGCGAGTGGTAAGTAAGGCATATACATAGGTCTTCTTTTATTCCATGGTGTCGTGTACATTCCGTTGAATGAATGTATGATATCGCGTGTAAGTGAAGGCAATCCTTGCCAATTATTCCGCAACGTATAGGTCCTCAGGAACACACCTGTACATAACGTTGTAGTTAGAGATAATGATTTTTGTTATTTATATGTATGTGTTATGTCTATGTCAATGTCAAATTCTGTGTCTATAAGGGAATCAAGAGAGCTGGAACATCAGACAACAATGTACGACACATTTGGTTGTTCTTTAGTCGCGCATACAGCACCCAGGCTGTTCATGTTTGTTAATGTGAGCAATTTGAGAATTAGTCTTATATATACCCATGTAAAAGAAAGACCTGGCTAGATCTGATAGGGTGAGGCGAACAGGTTTTACTGGGCGGAATGGGCAATCAAGTTTCAGAGTTTTGGGAGGCGTTATCAAACAGTATTGCTTTTAATCAATCAATCAATCAATGAAGCTTATATCGCGCATATTCCGTGGGTACAGTTCTAGGCGCTCTGCAGTGATGCCGTGTGAGATGAAATTTTATACGGCCAGTAGATTGCAGCCATGTCGGCGCATATTTACCTTTCACGGGCTTATTCCAAGTCACACGGGTATGGTAGACAATTATTAACTGTGCCTAAGCAATTTTGCCAGGAAAGACCCTTTTGTCAATCGTGGGATCTTTAACGTGCACACCCAATGTAGTATACACGGGGGGTGGTTCGGACACCGAAGAGAGTCTGCACACAAAGTTGACTCTGTGAAATAAATTTCCGCCGAACCTGGGATCGAACTCGCGCTGACAGCGGCCAACTGAATACAAATCCAGCGCGCTACCAACTGAGCTATATCCCCGTGTAAGGGACTTGTTCACAACCACAGATCCATCTTGGCTCGAACGTGAAATGGGAGCATCCTTTACTCTGGACACATGTAACATTCAACAGCCCTTATAGCTGCTTCTTGTTCAGAGTGGGAATGTGTCACTTAGTTAATTTTGAAGATCACCATTATTTAGTGTGGATTATAAAATTACGTGTGTCTAATTCTGCCCTGAAAGACAGCAAACTGGCAGACTAATGGTCCTGGTAGCAATTTTGAGTCCCTGCAAATTGAAAAGTTTACTCGTGTCAGTTTGGAATGATTCAGTAATATAGCTATTATATAGCTATTCTGATGAACACGTGGGGGAATTCGGGGGCTGTGATTGGATGGTCTCTTCCGATCATCAAAGCATAATGCTACGGAAGTCGGCCAATTTTCTCAATATCCAAAAGCATATTGTCAAAACCAAAGACGCTTGGTTCCGGTTTCTTCCACGTGTATAAAGTACACGCATACCTCGGCAGGTTTGTTTATGTGACAAATCGACAGACAATGCCATTTGCTTTGTGTGTGTTTTTGTTGTTGCTTAATGTACATGACATACATTACGTGTAAAATCCAGTTCTTTAACAGGCAACAAACCGTGCAAATTGGTTTAAACATAAGTTTATTTTAACAAAGGTTACAATCATGACATGTATACAAAGTTCACAGAAACAGCAACAAGCTAGAAGCTTATAGTGGTGTTCCTGCATGACATTACAACATAAGGCGGTAACGGGTGAAAAATGTGTCTCAATAAACCAAATCTATTAATAACGTAATGAACGTTGCATAATGATTATAAAGAAAGACAGTAAAGGAAGGAAGGAGAGAAAGAAGATGAATAAAAGAAGAGGGATGGGTAGGAGATGTGCAGAAGTTTAAGTTGTTGTCCGGCTTGTAGAGCATTTATTCTGACTTACCCAAAGCGGCCTGAACGTTCAATGAACGAGTGTACGGTGGAAAAATTTTTCCTGTTCAAATCTAAAGAATACTGTCTGTCTCCGTTTAAAAGGTGGGGGAAGTGAATTGTGTGATTAGGGAGGGTATGTATAGTTTCTTGACGTGCTTCGCGATAATTTGGACAATCGAATATGAAGTGTTGTACGGATTCGGACGGGAATCCACAGTCACAAGATGCATCTGTAGCAACGTGACGTCTCACTAGATCGTTATTGAGATCACTTATATATAACCTGAGCTTACAGTGAATTATTTGTGACATGCGATCTCCAGAATAAAAATAACACGGCGGACTTAAATCGTTTTTTGACAAAAGTGCTTAAATTCACTTAGGGAATCACTAAGTTTTATATAGTCTGGTAAAGAATTCCAGAGTTGTGTAGTAGATGGGAGAAATGAGTTTCTATATAATTCAGTTTTAAACGATGGAACTTTCCTGTCTAGAGGTCTGCGCCGGTGATATGGGTTATTAGTTGATATCAATGGTGGCAATATCGCTAATAAGTAGTTTGGCACCTTGCGGTGAACGATCTTGTGAAATAATATCAATTTATGACGTTTTCGCCTCTCTAGTAATGAAATAAAGCCTGACTCATCGTACAATTTTTGATGGCTTGTACCGCGGACTGCTCCAACAATGGTTCGAATTGCATCTAAGTGAATACTTTCGTGCAAATTTACAGAAGCTGCAATCTGAAGCGACCTATCTATAATTCTAGCAGACGATCTCTCCAATGTTTAACACAAAATCAGCAAACTCTCCTGTCACATAGAACGTCCATTGTATAGTGCAATGTTCAAATGAAGTTACCGGTCTGAAACATTTAGTCGTTTCTTCTGAGACAATCCTTGTTCTCTTATCATCTACAGATTTACCGCAGTCTTCACCACGCGAATTCCCAACAGAAGTCAGACTTTCGAACATACAATCTACGTAGGCAAGCATGATACGTCATGACGTCATATGATTCCTAGCATTTTGACGTAATGTTAAACATCCGGTTATCTCGAGTTTTCTCGGTAATACATGTCCGTGGGTTTTTTAATGTTCGGTTATTTCCGTGTCTTCATGCCGAAAGGGAACCGTCGTCTGCAATCAACGACATGGATCATTCTGGTACTTGTTGCTGACAAAAACATGATTTTAACACAGAATTTAATGTCAGAATAGCTATATAAACGCTATTGTGTTTTCATCGTAGCAATAGGGTCCGATATTTAGACTCGAACAAGTATAATGCGACTCGTCTTCGACTCGTCGGCATTATACTTGTCTCGTCTAAATATCGGGCCCTATTGCTACGCTGAAAACACAATAGCTGGTAATATAGCTATTCTGATGAACACGTGGGGGTATTCGGGGGCTGTGATTGGATGGTCTCTTCCGATCATCAAAGCATAATGCTTCGGAAGTCGGCCATTTTACTCAATATCCAAAAGCATATTGTCAATAACAAAGACGCTTGGTTCCGGTTTCTTTCACGTGTATAAAGTACACGCATACCTCGCCAGGTTTGTTTCTGTGACTAGTCGACAGACGATGCCATTTGCTTTGTGTGTTTTTTTGTTGTTGCTTACTGTACATGATATTCATTACGTGTAAAATCCAGTTCTTTAACAGGCAACAAACCTTGCAAATTTCCAGAAGCTGCAATCTGAAGCGACCTAGCTATCTCTGATTCTAGCAGACGATCTCTCCAATGTTTAACACAAAATCAGCAAACTCTCCTGTCACATAGAACGTCCATTGTATAGTGCAATGTTTCAAATGAAGTTACCGGTCTGAAACATTTAGTCGTTTCTTCTGAGACAATCCTTGTTCTCTTATCATCTACAGATTTACCGCAGTCTTCACCACGCGAATTCCCAACAGAAGTCAGACTTTCGAACATACAATATACGTAGGCAAGCATGATACGTCATGACGTCATATGATTCCTAGCATATTGACGTAATGCTAAACATCCGGTTATCTCGAGTTTTCTCCGTAATGCATGTCCGTGGGTTTTTCAATGTTCGGTTATTTCCGTGGCTTCATGGACCATTCTGGTACTTGTTGCTGACAAAAACATGATTTTAACACAGAATTTAATGTCAGAATAGCTATATAAACGCTATTGTGTTTTCATCGTAGCAATAGGGTCCGATATTTAGACTCGAACAAGTATAATGCGACTCGTCTTCGACTCGTCGGCATTATACTTGTCTCGTCTAAATATCGAGCCCTATTGCTACGCTGAAAACACAATAGCTGGTAATAATAGTAAAAACATGTTATTCATATTTTTACCTCATTGTGTACACAGCTGCACCTTTCAAATGAATACCATCAAAGACTACAGTAGTTGGCCAATATTTGCATTGCAGACTTTTCCTTCTGAAACATTTGAAACAACAACACAACATTCTAACCTGGTCTCCAAGTCACGTGGTCCTAAATGATAATTTTAGTTGTGGATACAATTTATATCTCCTTGCATTTCGTGCTACTGCGTACGGTTCGTTAAATTAACGACAGACCTAGCGTATACGTGGAGCCATTATTCAAGAAAAGTTGAAGCAAAATAATGTTCTGACTACGTGTTTAGGTCACCTTAACCCTATTGATGGTTTTACTCGTTTGATTGGATACGCATTTTCAGGTCCAAACGGATGCGGAAACAACCATGGAGGATGTAGCGTCATTTGCATACCGTTGCCAAACAACAGGAGCAAGTGTGCATGTCCTGATGGTCAGAATCTCACGTCTGACGCGAAACATTGTGGTAGGCCAAGCTATGTGTAGTGATATATACTTTATAACAAGTCATGCTCATGCAAGCAGCAAGGAACTATCTAATTCCAGTTACCATGTGAATTTTTTGGGTAACAATCTATTACATGATGAACTATGATTTCACCTGCTTCAACCATTCATATACTTCTGACAGGTTCCTAAACACATTAATTTTGTACTTAAATTAGAACTCAGTTTGTATTGGTATGTCTGTTTTTTCTTTACTTTCTTAATTCGTCAGGAACCAAATTTTTGAGCTGCAGGTATGGGTTACCTGGTAAATATGTAAAAGCAATTAAAGAAGAACTATTTTTCTATTCTTAGTAATTCATTTACTTGTTTATTTGTTTATGTATTTATTTCGTTATGAATTTATTCGTTTATGTGTTTGTTTATTCGTGTTTTTCGTGTATTCATTCCTTGAATATTTATTTAGTTATTTATCAAAGTTTAGCTTTTAAAACATGCGTGTTTTTGTTCCTTTTGATGACTGTCTTTTAACCAGAAAACATTTCATCATTTATTTGATGAATCAATTCACAGGCGATGAACCCTCACCCAGATCAACAACTACAAGTTCAACCACCGCCACCACCACCCCTAAGCCGTTCGTTGTCCAAGCTAGCATCAGTTCCTCGGCGCCCAAACCGTTCGTGACGAACGGATTACTTGAGCTGAACTTGACCTGTGTCCTTGACCACAACATAAAGGTCATAGGTTACGAGTGGAACGTACCGTGCTTTCATCTAATCGGTAACACGTGCGTCTTGAGACCTCAAGCTTCCGACAATGAGAAAAATGTTACATGCATGGCAAATATGGAGTATGGTTGGACGTCGCAGACCGCTCTGTATCAAATCCGTTTGGAATGTGAGTACAGGGATGCTGTTGGCGATTTCGTACAGAATGAAATAGATGTTATTATTTTGAAATTAGCCTCAACCGAAAGTTTAACTGCATTATGTATCGATTGAACATTGGGTTTCCCTTCTTTGAGCCATGTGACATCAGAGTCCTTCAAAGGTCCTATTTAGGCTGCTATAGCTGAGACTACAAAACAGTGAATATTTATGTGGGTTAAGTCGTAAACAAATAAAAGGAATTGTAGCTGAAAATTGATAAATACATCAATACTATTTGTATTTTTGACCTAGATTTGACACGTTACATAGATCTCAACAGTCATTGTTCAGCTCGAACGCTGCTTGGTGCGGTATCGGAGGAACATTGTCTGTCTGTCTCAATAAGGGTATATTATCACTGAAAGAGATAATATTATAAAGTCCACAGCGATCTTTGTTGTTGCCGCCAATTACAATAAGTTGAAATAGGTGTTCCAAACAACGAAAACAGAATGTATAATTCTTTAGCTTGGCATTAACAGCCGTGAAAGGCATGAAACTAAAACATCCTTTTCATGTAGAAATTCAAGAGCTACATGCGTTTCTGATCGATTTAATATTAGTCACAGTTACATCACACGTTCATGTTCAAAAAGATGTTGTTTCTATGGGTACCCTCGCATGTTGGAATTCAAAGCAACTCAACAGCTGATCAAGCTGCAAAAGAATAGAAAGAAATGCTGATCACTGACAAGCACACCAAGTTTTCAGATTTCAAGTCTCACACAAAACAGAACATCAAACACCTGTGGTTGAGTGAATGGGACAGATAGGCAGAAAACAAACGGCATAGAATCCTCCTTCAAATGTCCGACAGTTTGCCTTGTACTGAAAGTGAGGGGAAAAGAAAGTGAGGATGGTATTGTACAGCAAAAAAAACATGCCTTTGACACGTTCATGCCAAGTGACTAAATTTCATTGGAACGAGGGACTGTTCCTGTATTGGATGCAGTACCCAGTAATCGCCCACAATCTACTTTGGGGCGTTTGCAAGGTACTTAACCGTACTCCTCTCTCAACAGATCCACCACCATCTGCACCAACTATCACGGGGTACACGGCAGGCGAAATCAAGCAAGCGGGCGAAAGGTTGACGCTCACCTGTACGGTCAGTGGCGGCAAACCGTTGGTCACATCCGTGAACTTCTTGTGCAACAGACATCCGGATAACAAGACGGACGTCAGAGGCCAAAACAAAGTACAAAGCGTCCTTGACATTCGCTCTTTGGAGCCTGAAGACGACGCGATGAGCTGCGTATGTACGGGGGATTGGATGAATCGTGACTTCTACAAGCTGAGTGAAACGATCACTCTGCGCGTAAATGGTAAGAAGCGAATTCAAAGAATTGGGTGATGGTGGTTAAGGAAGCTTCATTGGCTCCCTCACCATCCACTTCCTTTTCCTGTCAAGTTCTTCTCTCCTTCCTCTTCTTCATCAATACATACCAACCTCTTTCTTCACCGTTATTTGTCTGTGTCCTTCTCTCTCTCTCTCTCTCTCTCTCTCTCTCTCTCTCTCTCTCTCTCTCTCTCTCTCTCTCTCTCTCTCTCTCTCTCTCTCTCTCTCTCTCTCTCTCTCTCTCTCTCTCTCTCTCTCTCTCTCTCTCTCTCTCTTGCACACTCTCGTCTGCTCCCTCTTTTTCGTTTGGCTTCCTCACAGGTTTGTATGTTTGACTGTTCAGAATGTAGACAAATATATTTTCAAGTTCACATTACTGTTATGAGATAACATGTTCCTAGTTTGACAAAGTCAGATTGTGCTCCCATGAAGGCTGTTTTAAGAGAGACTATTTTTGGCAAGATTCAAGATTTCAATTATCATTACAGAGCCTACGAGGAGTATGGCAAACAAATGTGACCCTCCACCACGGAATGAGTCGCATGTCACATTTGCATGATTTTCATATTTTTACATTTTCCTAAAGAGTTTTTTATGCTCTACCCAGTGGTGAAAACCGTTTTAGAAAAGATCGAAAAGAAAGTTTGAGTTATAAGCCTGTGACTAAGGTCACACTGTTACCAGACACTCCCCGAACTTATATGAAGCCTAGCGCAGAACCGCGCGAGGTGACATGCGACTCATTTCGTGGTGGAGGGTCACAAATAAGAGGTATAACAATTTATCACAAAACCTACCATACGTTCACATATGTAACGGAATCTCTACAGCCTTCCAGGTGACAAGTCTGTGTTCTCTGTGAAGTGTAAAGCTCTACATTTAGATTTAAAACGGGTGTCCCAAGCCGTCACGGTGGATTCACTTTATTTACAAACGGCTTCATTAACAATCCCTCTGCACATTAATTCATTTACTTTTACAGGAACGTCCAGCAACATCCACGGAAAAACAGGCTTCTCAACAGACTCCTCAACCTCAACAAGGTCCATTGTTGGTGCGGTTGTTGGTGTTGGTGTTGTCATCATCATTGTCATCGTAGGAATCGTAGGAATCGTCTTCTGGAAGAAACGTAAGAGAACTCGAACTCGAAAACTTTATTACCGAGGGATGATAGCATTAGGTCCATATGGTCCTTTCTTACAGCTAGTCCCTACTATAATACACACATGAAACAAAGAACAAATATGAAGAATGAAAACATTTAAACAAAAAATCAAATAAAACAAAATTATGCAGGGAAAAGTATAACAAAATAAAAATAAAAAATTCAAAAGTGTGCTTGTTAATGGAAGCATACTATACACTTTCTCTTTCACACATCCTCACACACACTCGCACAAATTGTACACCGACTTATTCGTTAGAGAGGTGCTTTCGGAGCTGTCTTTTAAAAGAAGATAATGACAGACATGACTTGATATTTACAGGTAGTGAATTCCAAAGGAACGCACCAGAATAAGAAAAACTAGTTTTAAACAAATCGATGCGGGGCCTTGACAAGGCAAGGTTATTTCGAGTGTTTGAATAATATGACGGAGATGATTTGAAGAGTTGTATAAGATATGTTGGGGCGTCCTTATAGACGACTTTATACATAAATGAACATTTATTATACAAAAGCTGCTTTTTTAAGCTTAACATCCCAATACTTTTCATCTTTTCCTTTGTAGAAAGAGATGGACTGGGCGAAGAAGGGGAGCGAGGGACATGGGAAGGGGTGATGGTGATGGAGGGGGGGGGGAATGGTGATGGAGGGGGGGTAATGGTGATGGAGGGGGGGGGGGGTGATGGTGATGGAGGGGGGGGGGTAATGGTGATGGAGGGGGGGGGTAATGGAGGGGGGTGATGGTGATGGAGGGGGGGTAATGGTGATGGAGGGGGGGTGATGGTGATGGAGGGGGGGGGGGGGTAATGGTGATGGAGGGGGGGTGATGGTAATGGAGGGGGGGTGATGGTGATGGAGGGGGGGGGTAATGGTGATGGAGGGGGGGGGGGGTAATGGTGATGGAGGGGGGGTGATGGTGATGGAGGGGGGGGGGGGGGTAATGGTGATGGAGGGGGGGTGATGGTGATGGAGGGGGGCGGGTAATGGTGAAGGAGGGGGGGGGTGATGGTGATGGAGGGGGGTAATGGTGATGGAGGGGGGGGGGTAATGGAGGGGGGGTGATGGTGATGGAGGGGGGGGTAATGGTGAGGAGGGGGGGTGATGGTGATGGAGGGGGGGGGGGGGTAATGGTGATGGAGGGGAGGGGGGTAATGGTGATGGAGGGGGGGTAATGGAGGGGGGGTGATGGTGATGGAGGGGGGGGGGTAATGGTGATGGAGGGGGGTGATGGTGATGGAGGGGGGGGGGGGTAATGGTGATGGAGGGGGGGGGGTGATGGTGATGGAGGGGGGGGGGGGTAATGGTGATGTAGGGGGGGGGTGATGGTGATGGAGGGGGGGGGGTAATGGTGATGGAGGGGGGTGATGGTGATGGAGGGGGGGGGTAATGGTGATGGAGGGGGGTGATGGTGATGGAGGGGGGCGGGTAATGGTGAAGGATGGGGGGTGATGGAGGGGGGGGGTAATGGTGATGGAGGGGGGGTGATGGTGATGGAGGGGGGGGGGTAATGGTGATGGAGGGGGGGTGATGGTGATGGAGGGGGGGTGGGTGATGGTGATGGAGGGGGGGGGGTGATGGAGGGGGGGTAATGGTGATGGAGGGGGGTGATGGAGGGGGGGTAATGGTGATGGAGGGGGGGGTAATGGTGATGGAGGGGGGGTGATGGAGGAAGGGGTAATGGTGATGGAGGGGGGGGGTAATGGTGATGGAGGGGGGGGTGATGGTGATGGACGGGGGGGTAATGGTGATGGAGGGGGGGTAATGGTGATGGAGGGGGGGGGGGTAATGGTGATGTAGGGGGGGTGATGGTGATGGAGGTGGGGGGGTAATGGTGATGGAGGGGGGGTGATGGTGATGGAGGGGGGGTAATGGTGATGGAGGGGGGAGGGGGGGGGGGCTGTGTTAAAAGGGTGTGACGACCAAATTTGCCAGGGGAACGGAGTTTGACATGAGATCGAGTGTCTGCTGGTTGTGGTAGTTGTCGTTGTTATTGCTGACGGTGATAATTATGAGCATTTACACAGCAATCTGTATGAAATCTCTGTTTTGTTGTTGCTATCTTTCTGTCCTGCATAGCAATATCGGTTGAAGGGACGTTTGAAAAAAACTCTCTCTTTCGTGCTTATTTTTTCTCTTTCTGTCATTCTCCCTGTATGTCTTATTCTCTCTCTCTCTCTCTCTCTCTCTCTCTCTCTCTCTCTCTCTCTCTCTCTCTCTCTCTCTCTCTCTCTCTCTCTCTGTATCTGTCTTATTCTCTCTCTCTCTCTCTCTCTCTCTCTCTCTCTCTCTCTCTCTCTCTCTCTCTCTCTTTCTCTGATTCTCTCTGTCACTCGCCCGCCCGCCCTCCCCCCTCTTTCTCTCTCTGTATTAAAAACCACTTCATGTCTGTCTAATTTAACGCGTCTTAATTTTCCACAGTCACCAGTATGGTCAAGATCACCATCATCAGCCTTGTCCCACCACTTTTTCTTTTCAAATCTGTTTTATTGCGTGTTTGTGCGTCTCAGACATATTGTAAGAAAAGGTCTAGTCGTAAATCGTAATACTTGTCTCTGTCTCTCTCTGTCTCTGTCTGTCTGTCAGTCTCTCTCTCTCTCTCTCTCTCTCTCTCTCTCTCTCTCTCTCTCTCTCTCTCTCTCTCTCTCTCTCTCTCTCTCTCTCTCTCTCTCTTAGTTGGATTTGGAAAGCTGGACATGTTGCTGAGGTCATTAATACAATTGCAAAGTTAATTGTTATGTTTTATTTTCAAACTGTCCCCTAAATAATCGAATGCCCAATAAAAAAAAGCGAATTTCTGCATAATTATTTTAAATTTATTTTATTCGTTTCTCTCTGCAGGTCGTAGCGCACGTGACGACACAAACGGCCTGGTTTCGAACATCCAGTATACCACAAGTTCCGAGTCTCTCTCCTAAATCTTAGCGGCGCAACCATCAGAGAGTCGTACGACAGGAGGCAACGGCCAGTGATCAGAGCCATCTTACATACTTCTGGGTGTTTCTGGGATTTTCTGGCATGCTTCATTACTGACCCTTAATGCCAGATATTGTATATTTACCACGGCATTTAAATTGAATACAGTTTTGTTTAAACCAGAGCAGAAGAACAATGGTGACAGCGTGTTAGAAAATAATAAAAGACCACAAATTACTATACTCAGATATTTCAGGAGAAGAGGACAATTATGGAGAAGTACAACGGTTTCGACACCTTTAGTCTTCTTTGGATAGCGGTTATGACGATGGTTGGTTATTGTTGTTTTTCGTCTCTTTAGCTTACCTTTTCACCTTTGGGAATGGGATCTTTCTTCCTGCTTTCAGCCTTATGAAGAAACAAAACAGAAAACTGACGAAAGTACAAAAAGAATAATGCAAAAAAGAATATTATTAATATTGATAATAATAATTCGTAAATGATTTTGAAGATGCCCAGAGTCGAATTCATTGCCTTCTCAGATAATTTCTTTTATCTGCCTCTTTATTATTTGTACATATTTCCTCAACAAAGACCACTAGCTTGGCGTGACTGTGGATGTTTCGTTTTGTCCAATCGTAAAACATCCCATGAACTATATCCGTTCTTATTTTTTGACGCGCATTTTAAAAGGAGTCGTCTTACACATAATTGTTTTATTAAAGCTGTGGTCTATTTATGACTTTCCGGGGCCACGAGGTTGAAAAATAGGGATAAAATCATGTACAGAATTCTGTACAGCAAACGCTACCCGAAACCTCACCTATACGGCGTGTATGACCTTGAGAGCTTCAGTCAACGCTTGAATTTTGCAGTGGTAACATCCGGTTTGCTCTCTCAGAGCTGAGCATATTTGTCGAGAAGGATCGAGCAGAAAAAATAAACGAATTGGCAAGGATTCGAACTCAAGGCCTCGGGGCCTCGAAATGTCGGGGCCGATGTCTTAACCGCTAGGCCACTTCACCAGTGTTGTCAAAGATAAAAAAAAAATTGATAATTTTATATCTTTCTACGCGTGAATTACCATTCATGCGTTGCAAAAACGTAAAAATTGCCATTCAAATTTGCCTTTATTTGCAAACATCTTTCACGGAATCGCAGTACATATTTACACCGTTATGCTACACGACATTCGCGCCATGCAAATAGCTGCGATATCTCTATTTACAACATGCAAGAAAAATGACATGAACAGTAATTGAATCTATCCAAAGCTCTGTGCAGTTGAAAACAGACATCTAAGAAATAGTTATACATGTATTCACTTCTGAGCAATGGGCGAATAGAGATATAAATCATGCTGCTTCAAGAATTATTTTATTTATTTATTTTTATTTACGAGGATTTATATCGCGCACGTATCTCACCACACAAGGCGACTCAAGGCGCATGTTACCTATTAATGCCGTGTGAGATGGAATTTTTTACACAATATATCACGTAACATGAATTCATATCAATGTTTTTCCTTCTTTTTCTCGATTAGCACATGCGACACGAGGTCGAGAGTTCGAATGTTCGCCGGGGAGTTTATTTTTTCCCCTTGATCTCTCTTGACGATAAAATATGATCAGTCTTGAGAGAGCAAACCGGATGTTATCCCTGCAAAATTCAAGCGTTGACTGAAGCTCTCAATGTCATACACGCCGTATAGGTGGGGTTTCGGGTAGCGTTTGCTGTACAGAATTCTGTACATGATTGTATCCCTATTTTTCAACCTCGTAGCCCCAGAAAGTCATAAATAGACCACAGCTTTAATGACACTTTTAGAAACGTGTTAAGTGGTGATATTTTGACTTCGTACAAGTTTTATTCAAATGTACAGTAAGACTCCTTTTTGTACGATTTTTTTTCTTCAAATTGTAGTTGTTGGTATTCGTTGTGATTTCTTTGATGTTCTTGTTTGAAAATATTACATTTTTAAAAGCTTAGCATTGTGCACATTCTCTAAAAATTAGAACACAAATGTACTATTGACAGAAATAAAAAAAACTTTTTACTTGTATGTAACGACATTTGGAGAAATACTTTCAAAACGTGTTCTCAACTACATTGGCAAAATAAACAAAACAAGAACTCTTTGGTATAAAGTCAGTGTTTTACTGTGATAATCCGATCGTTTTAATGTTTGTTGAAGGTTTTTCTTTTACTCTTACCAGTTCACTCCCTTGAACATCCGAAGATATCTTCGGATGATCGTCCTGATATGGCTCTGCGTAGTCGGCTGGACGTTAAGCAACAAATAAACAAACAAACAAACAAATCTTCGGATGACTCGCTACGGAAATTCCCATATACTTTATTCTAAGGACAAGCCCTTCTATGCACTCAAAATAACAACACAAACAGTTTATTGATTAAATTATCGTTGCATGTTGACAGATTTTTATAAAGATCAACACTTTGCTTGGTTTTCCTGATATATTTTTGGTGCGCCTGTGCTCTGTTCGCCACTGTAGCAAACTTTCGCGATTGACAGTCAGGAATTTTTGCAAGCTGATATTTCAGCACACTGAGTTCATCTGAGCCTGAGATTGATAAGCTGTACTCAGATGGTGATAATGTTCTAATTTTAAGCATATACTGGCACTGAAAACTTGAGCAACAAAGAAAATTGGCAGCAAGTAGTCACTGCTTCGAGACAGCAAGTGTTCCCGTTTCTATTTTTAGATTGGCGAAAATACTCGAATACTGTTCTACATTTTGCTGGGTTTTTTTTTAAATACAAAACATGCTGCATAATTATGCGGTATAGTTTCACACATAGTTTTATATGTGCACCTGTGAATTGATCAAAGTACTACCAGGACAAGAAGAGCAAACGCTCGATCGAGTCACTTTCGCAGTTCTGAATATTATGACATTGAAAAAGGTCAAAGGTCACCAAAGCAGACGTCAAAGTGTAGAGGTCACTGGGAGTCACGTTCACATAAAATTTGAGCCCGGTCACTTTTATAGTTTCCGAGAAAAGCCCAACGTTAAGTTGTGTGTTGCCGAACAGAAAAGGCTAGTTATCTCCCTTGTTTTTCTGATAACGTTCGTAAAAGGCTACAGATGTAAATACTTTGATGTAAAGAATAATCCTACAAAGTTTCAATCACATCCGATGAACTTTGTCAAAGATATAAAATGTCTAATTTTTCCTTTGACGCTGACCTGTGACCTTGAAAAAGGTCAAAGGTCAACGAAACCATCGTTAAAGTGTAGAGGTCATTGGAGGTCACGACTAAACAAAATATGAGCCCGATCGCTTTGATAGTTTCCGAGAAAAGTCCAACGTTAAGGTGGTGTCTACGGACGGACGGCCGGCCGGACGGCCGGCCGACCGGACGGCCGGACAGACTAACACTGACCGATTACATAGAGTCACTTTTTCTCAAGTGACTCAAAAAACATTATATTAAGTTGGAATTATTCTGCGCCTAAGGTACATGCACATTTTAACTTAACGAGTGTGTTAGCGAATCGTATTTAGACTTAAGAGGTGTGTATAATATATTTTAATTTTTATTGGATTGATTTCGTTAGTTTTGTTTTCATTGTAACATGTTGTTTCCCTTTTAGTTTTGATTTTGAAACTGTATCAGTAAAAAAAAAAAAAAATGTATTTAAAGATTTGTATCAGCTTTGCATTCTTTTCAATGTACACGCTGTAACTGATAGCATAGGGGTTATTCTCGAATGTATTCTCTGTACTTTTTTCAGTATTACTCCAGTTAGATAATGATACAGACATGCAGACAACATTTGGCTGCCATGTTACGAAGTTGACTCACTTTGAAACCCTTGTAATTTACTGAACGTAGACACAAACTGTGCAAGTATTTCTAATTATTTCTCTGCAGGCCAAGGATAAATATGGAACCAGTATTTATTATTGAAATCAATTTGTATGGTTAATGTACGTCTCATTTAAGTAAAGAAATATCAACTTCGTAAAATGGTTTCCCCTGGCAAACAGCTCTGGAGAATAACTCATATGTTAAACAGCATTATGCCCTTTTTAAAATAGTCCTCAAAATACTGGACACATGAAGTTCTGTTTTGTTTTAACATTGCAGTGTTCTTTCTTTCTTTCACTAATGACTGCAGTGTGAAGTCTTTATGTTTTACTGGAAAGTTCCAAAGCTAAAACACCGTAACAAAACGCATTTCAAACTCAGTACTTAAAGTCAAAGCCAATGAACACTGTTGTGATTTAAAAACGTTGACTTGGCAGGTCAGTTTCAATATTATCTCCTCGACGGTACCCCAATGGCTTTCTCAATCACCCACAAATATTTGGGGTAACTAAGCAGCAAAAAATACTGTGTTGCTCAAATCACTAAAACGTCGGATGTGGTATATTTCTGACCTATTTATTTAGATTAAGCATTACATATTAACTGCGGCAGACGTTATAGAAAAGTACAACATCGAACATGATTCAAGTCAGTTTTTGATTGCGTTCGCTTTTGTTGAATATTAATTTTTAACTTGAATAAACTTCGTGTTTTTACATTTATTTGAATTGTTTTAGTTGGTGTTCTGGCAGTTGTTTTGTGCTCTGTCTCTCTATCTCTCTTCGTACATTATACCACTTGCAAGGAAGAGAACGTTTGCAGGTTCCAGGGGAGAGAATCGCACCAAGCACATTTTATATACGCGATGCGTTATGTTCCTTCTTAGGAATTAACATTGAGATGTGATATATTTTATCAAAGAAACGTGGTCAAAAATAAGAAAAGATAACTCTGTGTGTGTGTGTGAGTGCTTGCGTCCGTGCGTGCGTGTCTGTGTGTGTGTGTGTGTGTGTGTGTATGATCATTGTCTTTCTACTTAACATTTTACAATCAACTTTCAGCACATACAGGTATCTTCAAGAAAAGGCAATTTCTCAACAAACAAACAAATATATATTTTAGGTCATGCAATGATATTAAATCATCCCGCAGCATCTTTACATTACAAATTGTTGAACTGTGTACTGCATCATTATGTTGGAAGAGTGTCCCCTTGGACAGGACAACATGGACATGCTCGGTCCGTCAAATTTATTAAAAGGTTAAAAAAACAAAGACGGCAAACCCTCGAGCCCCGTCTGCATCTGTTTTAAGACAGCGGTGCTGCCTGAGAGTGGTGCTTGAGGGAGAGCTTTATGGAGTGGAACCCTTTGCGGGGCCGGTTAGGCGGTGCACTTTGTGCTGTCGCTTCGGCCATGCAAGGTTCCACTGCAAATCAAAAAACCCCACCTGCGGCCGTTGTGCAACTAGAGGGCATGATAGTCAAGGGTGCGAAAAGGAACGCAAATGCCTTAACTGCGGGGGGGGGGGAACATTCCGCCTCTTACCGGGGTTGTCCGGAGTATCGGGTGCGGCTTCGGACCAACAAGATCCGGTCCGCAGCCTACATTCCATTCTCCGAGGCCCTGGACAGAGCGCGAACGGACATAACAAAAACCAAAGAGGCACGGGAGGCATGCATTCCAAGTCCTCTGGAACAAAAGGACAGTTTTTGGAGGCCTGGGGTGACCCAGCGCGACCGTAAGACCTCCACCCCACACACAACTTACTCTAGCGTTGCCAGGAGGAAGCCAGTAGGCGATGCAGGTGATCTGGGTCTGAGCCCGCCATCCCCAATAAAAAAAAACTAAACAAACCCAAACCTAACAATAAACCAGCCAAAGTCACCTCCCTTGCTGCTGCAAAGGGAGGAGGCGACAAAGCTGGCAACAAGGCTAAAAACCAAGAAAAAAAAGTGCCTCCACCTCTGCTGTTAAAGATGGAGGTACTAACAAAATTATCTGAGAGCAAAACCCAGCATAAAAAGGAAGAAGAAATGATGAACGTCCTCTATCAGAAGGTCATGGCCAAAGTAGAGGACGGAATTGTCGACAGACTACGCCAAGAGCGTTTAAAGGCTGAAGAAGAGCTTTTGTCTTCCAAAAACTGCAAGCTGACAGGCCCGCAGCATGGGACCAGAGAGGGCTCCGGGGTTTCCTGGAGCAGTGTCTGGGCTTCATGTGGGATGCCAGACAGAAGCAAAGTCCGGGTACACTCATTGACTCTTTAGTCAAGGTGTACCCGGCACTAACTAAAGAAGAGTCAGTCCCCGTCATCCCGGATACCGCTCTGATTGCCCTAAGCTCTCTGGCTTGTGCCAAGGAGCTGACAGTGTCAGAGATTATTTCCCTTAAATCAAATCTGTAATGGAGTACAAAATCTGTGTCCAAAAAAATTGTAATGTTATCTTTCCTTGTTTTCCTGTCCGCAATGGCAGAGGAAACTAATGGTAGATACGCGTGTACAGGGAACAGTGTTAGTGTTTTGCAGTGGAACTGCAGAGCCATAAACACTGCCCTTTCCCAGCTCACAAGACTGATTCAGGAAAAACACTTTGATGTGTTGGCCCTGCAAAGTATCAAAGTACACTACACAAAACTCCCCGTTTTCGAGGGCTATCACTATCCACCGGTAATAGACCTGACAAACAAGGGCACACATATCCAGGTTGCCACCTACATTAAAAAAAGGACTTATATATAAACCTATACCCTCAGTGGTAAATCCTATAGACAAGTGTAAGGCCTGCTTACATCTCCCTTAAAAGACAGCGGAGACTTAACCTCGTTAATGTCTACTACCCAGCTGGTTCTTCAAGGGCAGACACCACGGCGTGGGTCAGAAACTTAAAATCCACTAAATGTAACTGGCTGGTAGTCGGCGATTTTAACGACCACGACCGGCTATGGAACACAAATAAACAGACTAACCAACGCTATCTTTGCCATAGTCAATTAGCACTAAATATTACGGGCTCTGATTTGGTCGTCCTTAATGACGGCTCAATGACGAGGATACCAGACCGAGGTAACCAAAGCCATCAGCTATTGATCTCTCGTTGGCGAGTCCAGAGTTGGGGGGTGTGCACTGACTGGTGCACTTTCCCCGACGCGTTGACGTTAGATCACCTACCCATCTTTATTAGGGTGAACAACCTGGATACAGAAAAGGAAGAACAATTTCAACAAATAAAATATAACTACCTAAAAGCAGACTGGGCTCGATTCAGACACCTGCTAAGTAACACCAACGCTGAAGAGCTTACCGATCCTGATATTGACGCATTAGGGATTCCCATTCACCATCTGCCTTTAGAACAGCCCTCAAAACACACATGTTTAAGTTAGACCTCTGAAGGAGATCCCATGATCGGTGAATCATTGACGTGTGTTGTACTAGTATAACGTGTGTGTGTGTGTGCGTGTGTGTGTGTGTGTGTGTGTGTCCGTGCGTGTGTGGGTGTGTGTGACCATGTTTGAATTTATTCGGATTTAGTTCTCTTTCCTTGTTTGTATTATGATTATGTAAGTGTAAAGCGCTCTGGGCTTGTCACCACGAGGTTCACGCGCTATATAAGTAATCGTTATTATTATTATTATTATTATTATTATTATTATTATTATATTACCAAAACATACGTAATACTATTATCGGAGCGGCGGACCTCAGCATACCCAAAAAACAAAGTAACCACGGCCGTAACTTCCCCTCTAATTCTACCTCTTGGTGGAATGGGGATTGTGACGCTGCGGTTGCAGAAAAAAAGGTTCTTTACTCGTAAATACCTCTCTGTCAGCAATGAGGCCAACCATAGGCTAATGAAAGAGTCCCAGTCAAATTGCAATGCTACTATAGCAGCTGCTAAGCTCAAGGACTGGGAGCGCTTCATGGCCGAGGAAAGCCTCAGCTACAGAGACACGAGTAAAGTGTGGAATAAAATAACTAAATATAAAAAACGCCGCAGTACCACTGAACAACCCCTTAAAATTGGACAAAATCTGACTAAAAATAACCAGGAAAAAGCTGACTGTCACAAAGTGGTTTGCATGTGAATTAAATGTACGTGTTCTGCCCTATTGCACTGTCTCTACCCTTTTCACACCAAACACTTCAAAAACAGAATTTGGGAGGATGCAGGCTCATTATTTCCTCAACCAAAAAAACAACATACTTCTTCACTTCAAATACATCAATACGAAACAACTTTTCGACACACAGTTCGCACAATCTTCCAGCTTTCACTCAATGCATGTAAATACATATTATAACAATACTTTCTCAAATATAGATTAACGCACACAAGAAGGTACCGACACTCACGAGTTCGAATCACGGCTCACTGCATGTCACCAGTTCACTTCCTTGTCTCGCTGAATCTTCGTAACATAATGAATTCAGATGCCAACACACACAGATGCCAACACACACCTTTCACTGAAGATGCCAACACACACCTTTCACTGAAGATGCCAATACACACCTTTCACTGAAGATGCCAACACACACCTTTCACTGAAGATGCCAATACACACCTCTCATGTTTCTCCCCGAGAAACCCTTCCGCCCTTAGCGGAAACAACCGTCGTCAGCTACGACCGGTATCGATGAAGACTCCACTCGTCTAGTCATCTGCGCCGATGTGGTCCCTTGCTTCCACCATCGTCCCGCGCTTCTCCCGTGTAAGGACCCTCCCTTATACGCCATGGAAATCCCTCATGGAAACTCCTAAAGAATTTAACCAAGTCTTAATACAACATTCTCTAAAACCATCTCTTCTTCCAAACGTTCATGTACCACTCATACATTCTCGTTCATTCCACGTTCACATTCCGTCCACATTCACTATCCAAACTAATACTTAATCTATGAATAACACTCCCCATACAAAGCATGACCGTCTTAAAACATAACATAAATGCGTAGCAATTATGTTCAAGAAATTCCCCATGAAAAACCGTGAAACAATTACATCAAGAATTCTCTCAACGCTTCACACTAAGATTTGGTGCACTTTATATACACTAACCTTTACGCTCCAGCTATGTATTCCAACGTCAATAATATACAACATAGTAAATCATTTACCTTAAGAGACCCGTCTCTTGAAAGAGTACTTGTTCCCAGAACAAGTCTGACACGCGCCGACAACCTTCCCGGTTGAAAATCTCAAACGCTGTGACGTTATTTACCCCTGACCAGCTACATGTCTCAAACACAGCTCATCTCAAGCTAAAGCCAGTTGTGCGTGGAACACATGAAACACGTGAATTACGCTCTCCAGTCTCTACGCCTCGCCTGTACAACATTTAGGGAGGTTAAAAACACGACGTGGTTTCACCTCACAAATATGCTACTCACATCTTTGTGACACTGACATCTTAGCATCCACCTTTGCAAAAGCAAGCCAGACAAGTTTTTTAAGTGCTGACGCACAACAGTATAGATCAGACCAGGAATCAGGATATCAGCACCCTTACTGTAATAACAACATGCCTGTAAATAGTATGCTTAGCCTTAGGGAAACATCAAATGCTATTAAACAAATCAAATCTGTTAAAAAGGCCTCGGGTGCAGACCCCATATCACACCAGATGATCAGCAGGGCCGGACTACCGGGGGGGTTATGGGGGTTGCGCAACCCCCCCCCCCCTACCCTAAACATGTACCTCACTTATTTAAAACATTTTTTATTATTGTTTATTTTATGCCGTTTCATGCAAGGAGCGACCATTTTTTATCTTCAAGAGAGATCAAGGGGAAAAAATAAACGCCCCGGCGAAGATTCGACCTCGAGACTTGTGTCTCATGACCTAACCACTAGGCTACTGGGCCAATTGAGAAAAAGAAGAAACAAGTCGCGTGAGGCGAAAATACAACATTTAGTCAAGTAGCTGTCGAACTCACAGAATGAAACTGAACGCAATGCCATTTTTCAGCAAGACCGTATACTCGTAGCATCGTCAGTCGACCGCTCATGGCAAAGGCAGTGAAATTGACAAGAAGAGCGGGGTAGTAGTTGCGCTAAGAAGGATAGCACGCTTTTCTGTACCTCTCTTTGTTTTAACTTTCTGAGCGTGTTTTTAATCCAAACATATCATATCTATATGTTTTTGGAATCAGGAACCGACAAGGAATAAGATGAAAGTGTTTTTAAATTGATTTCGACAATTTAATTTTGATAATAATTTTTATATATTTAATTTTCAGAGCTTGTTTTTAATCCAAATATAACATATTTATATGTTTTTGGAATCAGAAAATGATGGAGAATAAGATGAACGTAAATTTGGATCGTTTTATAAATTTTTATTTTTTTTTACAATTTTCAGATTTTTAATGACCAAAGTCATTAATTAATTTTTAAGTCACCAAGCTGAAATGCAATACCGAAGTCCGGGCTTCGTCGAAGATTACTTGACCAAAATTCCAACCAATTTGGATGAAAAATGAGGGCGTGACAGTGCCGCCTCAACTTTCACGAAAAGCCGGATATGACGTCATCAAAGACATTTATCAAAAAAATGAAAAAAACATTCGGGGATATCAATCCCAGGAACTCTCATGTAAAATTTCATAAAGATCGGTCCAGTAGTTTGGTCTGAATCGCTCTACACACACACACAGACAGACAGACAGACACACACACATACACCACGACCCTCGTCTCGATTCCCCCTTCTACGTTAAAATATTTAGTCAAAACTTGACTAAATATAAAAACATTGATATGAATTCATGTTATGTTATTCTTGAAGCAGCATGATTTATATCTCTATCCGCCCATTGTTCAGAAGTGAATATATGGCTGCAATCTACTGGCCGTATAAAATTTCATCTCACACGGCATCACTGCAGAGCGCCTAGAACTGTACCCACGGAATATGCGCGATATAAGCCTCATTGATTGATTGATTGTATAACTATTTCTTAGATGACTGGTTTCAACTGCACAGAGCTTTGGAGAGATTCAATTACTGTTCTTGTCATTTTCTTGCATGATGTAAATAGAGATATCGCAGCTATTTGCATGGCGCGAATGTCGTGTAGCATGACGGTGTAAACATGTACTGCGATTTCGTAAAACATGTTTGCAAATAAAGGCAAATTTTAATGGCAATTTTTACGTTTTTGCATCGCATGAATGGTAATTCAAGCGTTGAATGATATACAATTATCATTGTTTTTATATTTAGTCAAGTTTTGACTAAATATTTTAACATCGAGGGGGAATCGAAACGAGGGTATGGTGTATGTGCGTGTGTCTGTGTGTGTGTCTGTGTGTGTGTCTGTGTGTGTGTGTAGAGCGATTCAGACTAAACTACTGGACCGATCTTTATGAAATTTGACATGAGAGTTCCTGGGTATGAAATCCCCGAACGTTTTTTTCATTTTTTTGATAAATGTCTTTGATGACGTCATATCCGGCTTTTCGTGAAAGTTGAGGCGGCACTGTCACGCCCTCATTTTTCAACCAAATTGGTTGAAATTTTGGTCAAGTAATCTTCGACGAAGCCCGGGGTTCGGTATTGCATTTCAGCTTGGTGGCTTAAAAATTAATTTATGACTTTGGTCATTAAAAATCGGAAAATTGTAAAAAAAAATAAAAATTTATAAAACGATCCAAATTTACGTTTATCTTATTCTCCATCATTTGCTGATTCCAAAAACATATAAATATGTTATATTCGGATTACAAACAAGCTCTGAAAATTAAATATATAAAAATTATTATCAAAATTTTTTTTTCGAAATCAATTTAAAAACACTTTCATCTTATTCCTTGTCGGTTCCTGATTCCAAAAACATATAGATATGATATGTTTGGATTAAAAACACGCTCAGAAAGTTAAAACAAAGAGAGGTACAGAAAAGCGTGCTATCCTTCTTAGCGCAACTACTACCCCGCTCTTCTTGTCAATTTCACTGCCTTTGCCATGAGCGGTGGACTGACGATGCTACGAGTATACGGTCTTGCTGAAAAAGGGCAGCTACTTGACTAAATATTGTATTTTCGCCTTACGCGACTTGTTTTTATATTTAGTCAAGTTTTGACTAAATATTTTAACATCGAGGGGGAATCGAAACGAGGGTCGTGGTGTATGTGCGTCTGTCTGTCTGTGTGTGTGTGTGTGTAGAGCGATTCAGACTAAACTACTGGACCGATCTTTATGAAATTTGACATGAGAGTTCCTGGGTATGAAATCCCCGAACGTTTTTTTCATTTTTTTGATAAATGTCTTTGATGACGTCATATCCGGCTTTTCGTGAAAGTTGAGGCGGCACTGTCACGCCCTCATTTTTCAACCAAATTGGTTGAAATTTTGGTCAAGTACTCTTCGACGAAGCCCGGGGTTCGGTATTGCATTTCAGCTTGGTGGCTTAAAAATTAATTAATGACTTTGGTCATTAAAAATCTGAAAATTGTAAAAAAAAATAAAAATTTATAAAACGATCCAAATTTACGTTTATCTTATTCTCCATCATTTGCTGATTCCAAAAACATATAAATATGTTATATTCGGATTAAAAACAAGCTCTGAAAATTAAATATATAAAAATTATTATCAAATTTTTTTTTTCGAAATCAATTTAAAAACACTTTCATCTTATTCCTTGTCGGTTCCTGATTCCAAAAATATATAAATATGATATGTTTGGATTAAAAACACGCTCAGAAAGTTAAAACGAAGAGAGGTACAGAAAAGCGTGCTATCCTTCTCAGCGCAACGAATACCCCGCTCTTCTTGTCAATTCCACGAGCACTGCCTTTGCCACGGGCGGTGGAGTGACGATGCTACGAGTATACGGTCTTGCTGCGTTGCGTTGCGTTCAGTTTCATTCTGTGAGTTCGACAGCTACTTGACTAAATATTGTATTTTCGCCTTACGCGACTTGTTTCTTTTTATATTTAGTCAAGTTTTGACTAAATATTTTAACATCGAGGGGGAATCGAAACGAGGGTCGTGGTGTATGTGTGTGTGTGTGTGTGTGTGTGTGTGTGTGTGTGTGTGTGTGTGTGTGTGTGTGTGTGTGTGTGTGTGTGTGTGTGTGTGTGCGTGCGTGTAGAGCGATTCAGACCAAACTACTGGGCCGATCTTTATGAAATTTTACATGAGAGTTCCTGGGATTGATATCCCCGAACGTTTTTCTCCTTTTTTCGATAAATGTCTTTGATGACGTCATATCCGGCTTTTCGTGAAAGTTGAGGCGGCACTGTCACGCTCTCATTTTTCAACCAAATTGGTTGAAATTTTGGTCAAGTAGTCTTCGACGAAGCCCGGACTTCGGTATTGCATTTCAGCGTGATGGCTTAAAAATTAATTAATGACTTTGGTCATTAAAAATCTGAAAATTGTAAAAAAAAATAAAAAATTATAAAACGATCCAAATTTACGTTTATCTTATTTTCCATTATTTTCTGATTCCAAAAAAAATATAAATATGTTATATTTGAATTAAAAACAAGCTCTGAAAATTAAAAATATAAAAATTATTATCAAAACTAAATTTTCCAAATCAATTTAAAAACACTTTCATCTTATTCCTTGTCGGTTCCTGATTCCAAAAACATATAGATATGATATGTTTGGATTAAAAACACGCTCAGAAAGTTAAAACGAAGAGAGGTATAGAAAAGCGTGCTATCCTTCTCAGCGCAACTACTAAACCGCTCTTCTTGTCAATTTCACTGCCTGAACGGTGGACTGACGATGCTATGAGTATACGGTCTTGCTGAAAAATTGCATTGCGTTCAGTTTCATTCTGTGAGTTCGACAGCTACTTGACTAAATATTGTATTTTCGCCTTACGCGACTTGTTATCTTTGACAACACTGGGGAAGTGGCCTAGCGGTTAAGACATCGGCCCCGACATTTCGAGGCTCCGAGGCCTTTTCTGCTCGATCCTTCTTCAATCAATCAATCAATATGAAGCTTATATCGCGCGTATTTCGTGGGTACAGTTCTAAGCGCAGGGATTTACTTATTTTATTTTTTATGTTATGCAATTTATATCGCGCACATATTCATGGCGCAGGGATTTATTTATGCCGTGTGAGATGGAATTTTTTACACAATACATCACGCATTCACATCGGCCAGCAGATCGCAGCCATTTCGGCGCATATCCTACTTTTCACGGCCTATTATTCCAATTCACACGGTTATTTTGGTGGACATTTTTATCTATGCCTATACAATTTTGCCAGGAAAGACCCTTTTGTCAATCGTGGGATCTTTAACGTGCACACCCCAATATAGTGTACACGAAGGGACCTCGGTTTTTCGTCTCATCCGAAAGACTAGCACTTGAACCCACCACCTAGGTTAGGAAAGGGGGGAGAAAATTGCTAACGCCCTGACCCAGGGTCGAACTCGCAACCTCTCGCTTCCGAGCGCAAGTGCGTTACCACTCGGCCACCCAGACCACCTTCTTGACAAATATGCTCAGCTCTGCGAGAGCAAACCGGATGTTACCACTGCAAAATTCAAGCGTTGACTGAAGCTCTCAAGGTCATACACGCCGTATAGGTGGGGTTTCGGGTAGTGTTTGCTGTACAGAAATCTGTACCTGATTTTGTCCCTATTTTTCAACCTCGTAGCCCCGGAAAGTCATAAATAGACCACAGCTTTAACATAATTAAAATGTTGTCCTCTGAGCCGTGGGCCTGTGGTCGGAAGATGTTAGTTGACATCGTTAACTCTCTGATCAGAGACGAGTTGCCCAGAGCGGTTCGCCACGGGTCGCTCGCAGTGCGAATGACAAAAAGCCGTTTCTTAGGGCAGTGCAGGAAAGCGCTCGCGAAGCACTCGGCGAGCGGCTTTGGTATATGCTCGCCCACCGCCCGCCGCGTTATCCAAGATGGCGGCGGTGTTTACACTGCGATGCCGTGTAGCGTGTTTCGATCTTCTCGGCGTCGTTTTCGACGTGACCCGAGGGATCCACCGCTTTTCAAGGTTCAGGGACTACCCCAGCTAGATTTCCCATCATAACTACATTCTCTCTGATTTCACTGACCGAATCGTCTACTAGTTTAAGAAGTACAACTTTTTTCATATCTCGCAGCAATCGTGCTTTCTTCGTCGCCATCGTGAAGCGATTTGCCTCGTTGTGAGCCCGTTGCATAGACCAATCCAGAGCGACTTTTCTCTGAGCGGGCTATTGTGATTCTGAGCAACGCCTGGCAGATCGCGGCTCACCTATGGACAGGAATGTTTTTTCTCAGCCAGTGCTTCAAGGCTGGCCAGCCTGCAAGCAACGGAGTGCAGTGCCCTAAACATTGCACTGGGCCTTCCCCGCTGGACAAGTAATACAAAAGTCTACCGTGAGGCAGGCTGGGTCAGCCTCAGCGACTACTGTAGATTACACTGTGCGCGCTACTACGCACGCGCCCGTTCTGTTCCGAACACGGTCACTGATGTGCTCGACAACCTGTCTAAAGAGTACCCTAACCTGTGTACAGCTGATCGTCTCAGCAAAAGCAGAAAGTCGAAAACTCAACCCATCATAGATTACATAGCCCCCCTACTAAAACAATGTAATTTTGAAGTAAACTGTAACCATGTACCTGTGTCCCCATACCCCCCCTGGTTGCTGGAGACTCCAGAGTTTCACTGCGACCTAGGGGCGGAGATCAGTAAAAAAGATAACCCGCTCCTCTTGGCGACTATGGCCAAGGAGCTAATTAATACAAAGTACTTACACTTTTTACACGTATATATACAGACGGTTCCAAGTTGGAGGACGGAAGAGTGGGCTGTGCCTTCGTTATTCCGTCTCTTAATGTATCGAAGAAATATAGATTAAATAATGACGTTTCAATCTTCAGTGTCGAGCTCTTTGCCATACTCATGGCGCTCACCTTCATTAACGATTTAATTGTAAGCCCACACCATGTTGTGATTGTATCTGACTCATTATCGTCCTTGCAGGCCCTGTTGTACGGTTCTGGTAATCGTACCGACATGATCCACGACATAAATATAATCTCACACCAAATTATTGTCTCAGGCACCCAGCTGGACCTCCAATGGGTTCCGTCTCACTTTGGCCTAGCTGGAAATGAGGCGGCTGACCTGGCAGCAAAAGAAGCAACAGCAAATCCCTCTGTAACCACAAATGTAGGCTTCTCACTAACTGAAATTTATTCAAAAATAAACTCGTTATATAAAATATTATTCTGCCCAAATAACCTTTGCCTGCCCACTCCCGTACTGCCCCCAGTATTATTGCGTATTTTCAGACGCCTACGTACTGGTGGCACAATTTATAAGATTTTTAAACCACATTGCTCCTGTGGACAACTCATCGGTTTAGAGCACGTCTTTGGCCAGTGTCCGGAAAATATACCTTATTTTCACAACTTATATAAACATATATGTCAAACTACAAATTGACACCCGAACAATACCTAACTAAACATAGCGAGCTCGGCTGATCACAAACACTACTGCTATGTAGGCTCGTATACCACTCCCCCTTGAGTGTGTGGGTCTGAGCTTACATAATTTTAAACAACCATACCTGTACGCCTCCCACCATAACAATACCGTAAGGCCTCCTAACACTTTCCCACCCCCTCTCCCTTCCTCCCCACCACCCCCTACCGGCCCTTTTTGTTGGTGCTTAGTAGAGGCCCTTACTGCGGTACAGACAGCTCTGTCAGATCATGGGAAACCCGCGCGGCAGTCTCTTGTTGCTTTGGGCTTAGTGATCTGACATTTCAATACCAATATAGTGTGTTACACAAGTAGTGTGTACACAGACCTATGTCAGCCGGAATAGCTGACAACCATACCTGTACTTCTCCCACAATGATACTACCAGGTCTCCTACCACCTGTTTCCCTTGCCCCCACCAACCCCCCTTTTTATATTTAGTCAAGTTTTGACTAAATATTTTAACATCGAGGGGGAATCGAAACGAGGGTGTGGTGTATGTGTGTGTGTCTGTGCGTGTGTGTGTGTGTGTGTGTGTGTGTGTGTGTGTGTGTAGAGCGATTCAGACTAAACTACTGGACCGATCTTTATGAAATTTGACATGAGAGTTCCTGGGTATGAAATCCCCGAACGTTTTTTTCATTTTTTTGATAAATGTCTTTGATGACGTCATATCCGGCTTTTCGTGAAAGTTGAGGCGGCACTGTCACGCCCTCATTTTTCAACCAAATTGGTTGAAATTTTGGTCAAGTAATCTTCGACGAAGCCCGGACTTCGGTATTGCATTTCAGCTTGGTGGCTTAAAAATTAATTAATGACTTTGGTCATTAAAAATCGGAAAATTGTAAAAAACAATAAAAATTTATAAAACGATCCAAATTTACGTTTATCTTATTCTCCATCATGTGCTGATTCCAAAAACATATAAATATGTTATATTCGGATTAAAAACAAGCTCTGAAAATTAAATATATAAAAATTATTATCAAAATTAAATTGTCCAAATCAATTTAAAAACACTTTCATCTTATTCCTTGTCGGTTCCTGATTCCAAAAACATATACATATGATATGTTTAGATTAAAAACACGCTCAGAAAGTTAAAACAAAGAGAGGTACAGAAAAGCGTGCTATCCTTCTTAGCGCAACTACTACCCCGCTCTTCTTGTCAATTTCACTGCCTTTGCCATGAGCGGTGGACTGACGATGCTACGAGTATACGGTCTTGCTGAAAAATGGCATGTTGCGTTCAGTTTCATTCTGTGAGTTCGACAGCTACTTGACTAAATATTGTATTTTCGCCTTACGCGACTTGTTTTCATTTTTTTTTCACGTGGCTAGTGAGGCCCAACCCATGATTAAGTCTCCCCCCTCTTCTCACACATTTAAAAAAAAAATAACTAAATCTTAACTAAAATTTTTATAGAGATATGAGGCTGTTGGCGCTCGGGAAACAGGGAGCGAAGGGCAGTGCCCCACCTAGTGATCGGGTGCCGCAGCCCATACTTCCCTCATAACTCAAACGGAACTCAGCTCCTGCTCCCAGACTCTAAAATAAATCCTAACAAGTCGCGTAAGGCGAAAATACAATATTTAGTCAAGTAGCTGTCGAACTCACAGAATGAAACTGAACGCAACGCAACGCAGCAAGACCGTATACTCGTAGCATCGTCACTCCACCGCCCGTGGCAAAGGCAGTGCACGTGGAATTGACAAGAAGAGCGGGGTATTCGTTGCGCTGAGAAGGATAGCACGCTTTTCTGTACCTCTCTTCGTTTTAGCTTTCTGAGCGTGTTTTTAATCCAAACATATCATATCTATATATTTTTGGAATCAGGAACCGACAAGGAATAAGATGAAAGTGTTTTTAAATTGATTTCGAAAAAAAAAATTTGATAATAATTTTTATATATTTAATTTTCAGAGCTTGTTTTTAATCCGAATATAACATATTTATATGTTTTTGGAATCAGCAAATGATGGAGAATAAGATAAACGTAAATTTGGATCGTTTTATAAATTTTTATTTTTTTTTACAATTTTCCGATTTTTAATGACCAAAGTCATTAATTAATTTTTAAGCCACCAAGCTGAAATTCAATACCGAACCCCGGGCTTCGTCGAAGAGTACTTGACCAAAATTTCAACCAATTTGGTTGAAAAATGAGGGCGTGACAGTGCCGCCTCAACTTTCACGAAAAGCCGGATATGACGTCATCAAAGACATTTATCAAAAAAATGAAAAAAACGTTCGGGGATTTCGAACCCAGGAACTCTCATGTCAAATTTCATAAAGATCGGTCCAGTAGTTTAGTCTGAATCGCTCTACACACACACACACACACACAGACACACACACGCACACACGCACATACACCACGACCCTCGTTTCGATTCCCCCTCGATGTTAAAATATTTAGTCAAAACTTGACTAAATATAAAAATGAGACACTATAAACGAGAGGATTATTTTTTAAACAATCTTTTAATTAAAACTAATGCATCCGTTTAAATGAACACTGCTAGTGTACTGTCGGCCCAACTGCGACTATTGCAGTGGCAGGAGGGCTGGCGGACAATGCAGATCTTAACTATACCTTTGTTATCCTATTTATTATGTACAGGTGCCGTATGGCACAGGATACATGCGAGTGAGTATGAATGTGTGTGTCTAATTTTTACGTGGTAGCACAGCTCTCTACTTTTTACATAACGTTTCACTCTTAAAGTTTTTAACAAAAGGTGGTCCTGAGTTTTAACATCTTTTATGAAATAACATATGAATTAAAGATTATGCTTTTAATGGCCCCCCTCCCCCCCAAGTAAGACAACGCATACTACCATAACTACTCTTTTTACAAGGATTTTAACATATACGTCTTATTATACCCCCACCCCCATCCTTATGGAGAGTGGGTCCTGGGTCCCAGTCGTCGGGGGCTGGCTTGCTCGGCCCTACCCTATTCCTTTCCTCCTTTTTTAATTTGTTTTAACTTTTTTTTTAAAATATCATATTAACCTAGTCCTGTCCTTAAGAGGCTGACAAACCATGCCTGTAGGACACTAGTTCTCTCTCTCTCAAAAAAAAAGTTCATTAGTAGTGGTTGTGCGTTTCTACCCGTATGCAGGCCGGTTTACTTTAGTCATGGATAGCGGACTTCACAGCGAAGCAGTTTTGACAGTAGGAAGTACGTTCGAGTCCTTCGACAGGTTGCAAAAAGTTATCTCGGACTTTGAAACGAACGCGTTCGTCCAGCTCTACGTTCGGTCGTCGCGAACCCTGCAGGTGCAGCGCAAACGAGCCCCCAGAAAGACTTTCAACGAAGCATTGCAGTTTGGCGAGTTGGACAATGCCTGCATCAATGGAGGACGAAACCATCTGATGCAAACAAACAACCACTACATTTTTATGACAGCTTACTAGTGCCAAAACCTGGGGTTACCCATTATCACGTGATAATTACTAATTAACGCTGTCAGTTACTGTTTTCACTCGTTAGTTACTCATTTTCACGGGATAATTAGTAATTTTCACGGGAAAATGACTAATTTTTAGTGTTGGCACTAGCAATCCGTCAGGAAGTGAGCCAAAACTAAAAATTAGTAATTAACAGGTAAAAGTTAGTAATTTTCCCGGGAAAATTAGTAATTAACACGTGAAAATGGTAATTATCAAGGGAAAATTAGTAATTTTCTCTTGATAATTACAATTATGAGGTTTTGGCACTAGTAAGCCCTATAACGGCTTATTAGTGCCAAAACCTGGGGTTACCCATTATCACGTGATAATTACTAATTAACGCTGTCAGTTACTGTTTTCACCTGTTACTTACTCATTTTCACGGGAAAATTACTAATTTTTAGTTTTGGCACTAGCAATCCGTCAGCAAGTGAGCCAAAACTAAAAATTAGTAATTAACAGGTGAAAGTTAGTAATTATTCCGGGAAAATTAGTAATTGTCCCGGGAAAATTAGTAATAAACACGTAAAAATGGTAATTATCAAGGGAAAATTACTAATTTTCCCTTGATAATTACAATTATGAGGTTTTGGCACTAGTAAGCTGTCATACATTTTCCCTCCAATTAACCTGTACGCATAGTACACATACGGGAAAAAATATAACCCATAATACATTCAGTACAGTACATCCTAGTACACACCATGGAGGAAATTTCACCACAAATCATACACAAATGATTCCTTGTTTGGAGAAACAAAATAACGGGATGGGTTGAACAAACAACTACTTCACTCCCCACATTCACCTGTACCATTAGTACATATAAAAATACGGAATAAACCCGTTAAAGGAACAGTGAAATCTATAATCACTGAGCCTCATATAAGCCTCAAAATGCAATCACTGAGAGGATATCTGGAAAATCAACCACCAGTACATACAAATATGTCCTAACAAGGGACATGAATAATAGTGAGCGTGTTACGACAGTAAAATAGCGTCATGTCGTAACTAGAGAATGTCCGGGTAGGATCACGCCGCGCCGTAATCAAAGTCTGGCCGAGTGACTCTACGACTCGTGGAAAAGGTGTAACCGAAGCCTGCAGTGAGCGGGTTACGACAGTAAAATGACGTCATGTCGTAACTATAGAATTTCTGAGTCGAATTACGACTTGAAAAAGGCGTAACAGTAGCCCCTACCTTTTTTCTTAGTACATTTTTGTGTGCAAATTATACTCTCAAGTTTATGACTACTAATTCAGATTTATACAAGAAGTGAACATCGATCGATATTTCAATCATCGCAGGAAGCATTGTGATTTTTATAATTTCATGCAACGTCATATTCACGTAAAATTTACGAAGTATACTAACGTAGTTAAACGCACCACAAAATCGCAATAACGCAACGTTGCGTTTACGTTGTGTTTTTGGCTCACGTAAGTGTAGCCTATGCGATGCTAACTTTTGTCTGTCTGTGCGTGCGTGCGTGTGTGATAGAAACTTTAACATTTCGTCATTTGAAGACGTCACACGCACGTATGTGCGTGCGTGTACATGTCTGTGGTAGAAACTTTAACATTTCGTCATTTGAAGACGTCACATTATGGCGTAAGAGGGTTAGACGTCACGCGAAGGAATTACTGAAAGTCTCGGTCATTGTTACTTTGAGCGGGCCGAGACTTGTTGGCAGTCGTGTCGCAGGTATTGTTGACACTCTCTCTCTTTCTCTCTCTCTCTCTCTCTCTCTCTCTCTCTCTCTCTCTCTCTCTCTCTCTCTTTCAACTTCAGGCCCTTCAAGCGTTATTATTCTGATTTGTTTCGTTTTGGTTTCATTTTTCATTGCTCATTTTTGGCTCACGTAAGTGTAGCCTATGCGATGATAAACTTTGTCTGTCTGTGCGTGCGTGCGTGCGTGTGTGTGTGATAGAAACTTTAACATTTCCGAGTCTATGGATAAAGCTCGCATAAGAAGATTAGTCTCGGTCAAAAGTGTTTGAAGTGTGTGATAGAAACTATTTGAAGACGTCACATTATGACGTAAGAGGGTTAGACGTCACGCAAAGGAATTACTGAAAGTCTCGGTCATTGTTATTGTGAGCGGGCCGAGACTAATTGGCAGATCCAGGGTCTCGCTTTCTTGCACAGTTTCACCTATGCTTACTGTGTGTGTGTGTGTGTGTGTGTGTGTGTGTATGTGTGGCGGAGTGATTGAGTTTGTGTTACTGTTTGTCGATTTCTTACGTGAGCCTTGAAGGCTTCGCCTCTTGTTCTTTTTGATTTATCTCCCGTCCCCCTTCTTTTGCGCTTGGAGGACATCATCTTCTCTGATAAGTCGTTTTGATATTTGTATTGTTGTTTTCATTTTTTTTTAACCTGTTGAAGACCATTAGGTCGAAACGTTGTTCATTGTCATTTGTTTGTATATTTCGTTGCGAGTCCAGAATATTAGGTATTACTCTTAGTCGTGTCCCTGTAAGTAGGCTACATGCAGACAGACATATCTAGATCTAGTGTCTCGCTTTCTTGCACAGTGTCACCAATGCTTACTGTGTGTGTGTGTGTGTGTGTGTATGTGTGACGGAGTGATTGAGTTTGTGTTACTGTTTGTCTATTTCTTACGTGAGCCTTGAAGGCTTCGCCTCTTGGTTTTGTTGTATCCACGTAAATTTCACGTAATCTTCACAACATTTGTAAGACATCAAAATGCAACGTGAAATTCACGTAAAATTTACGTTGTGTGCTAATGTCGAAAGAACACCAAAATCTCACAATAACACAACGTTGCTTTTACGTTGTATTTTTTGGTTGGCTCAACGTAAATTTCACGTAAAGTTCGCAACGTTGTTAATGGCACGAAAAATTCACATTTTCGCAACGTCGTATTTACGTTGTGTGTTTGCTGGGTTAGCAGTAATTGACCGTTCATAATCACCTTTTGTGATCTATGAAACGTGACAGGCGTTTATAGGGCTTATAGGGTAAGCCTCGTCAAATTGTCGTTGATAGGGTATCATAACATTGGCGTTCATAGATTAATTAGTGTCTTATTGGCGTGCATAGCCATAGGGTAACTCGCACTTAAAACTGCATTCAAAACAAAGATATTTTAAGAGTAAACATGACATATGTAAGAATGCGATGTTATCAATTTTCAAACTGTTTGCGAACATTTGATTTTAATGACAAATTTAACGAGCAAACTCATTTATTAATTTTTAAGCCTCCAAGCTGAAATGCAATGCCAAAGTCTGGCCTTCGTCGAACATTACTTGACCAAAATTTCAACACAATTGGTTGGAAAATGAGAGCGTGACAGTGCTGCCTCAACTTTCACAAAAAGCCGGATATGACGTCATCAAAGACATTTATCGAAAGACGGGCGCAGTGGCGTAGTGGTAAGACATCGGCCTCCTAATCGGAAGGTCGTGAGTTCGAATCCCGGCCACGGCCGCCTGGTGGGTTAAGGGTGGAGATTTTTCCGATCTCCCAGGTTTATGTGCAGACCTGCTAGTGCCTTATCCCCCTTCGTGTGTACGCGCAAGCACAAGACCAAGTGCGCACGGAAAAGATCCTGTAATCCATGTCATGGTTCGGTGGGTTATAGAAACACGAAAATATCTAGCATGCTTCCCCCTAAATCGGCGTATGCTGCCTGAATGGCGGGGTAAAAACGGTCATACACGTAAAAACCCACTCATACAAAAACATGAGTGAACGTGGGAGTTTCAGCCCATGAACTAAGAAGGAGAAGAAGAAGAAGAAGATTTATCGAAAAAAAGGAAAAAAGTTCTGGGGATATCATACCCAGGAACTCTCATGTGAAATTTCATGAAGATCGGCCCAGTGGTTTTCTCTGAATCGCTCTACACACACACACACAAACACAAACACACACACACACACACACACACACACACACACACACACACACACACACACACACATACATACACACATACACACATACGCCACCACCCTCGTCTCGATTCCCCCTCTATGTTAGAACAGTTAGTCAAAACATGACTAAAATGTAAAAAGAGAAAAAAAACACCACACACAAAAAAACTTGCGTTGGGTTAGTCTAATCAAACTAGCTTGCAAAGGGAAAGTCTCATCAAAATCGGCGTTTGCAGGGTAAGCTTTATACAATTGTTGTTGACATGGTAGCTCGCATGAAATTAGTGTTCACATAACATTGACGTTCTTAGAGTAAATCGTAGAAACTTGGTATCCATCGGGATAGTCTTATGAAATCAATGTTAACATGGTAATTCACATCAAATCGTGTTTACAAAGCACGTCTTATCAAATTTGCTTTCAACGGAGTCAAAAAGTTTCCTGAAATGGAGTTCAAAGCTCACTCTCATGAAATCGGCGTTCATGGGGAACTTCTTGGCGACGGCAAATATGTAATGCCTGAATGCGTTAAAAGGAAATCACGTGTGCAGGTTTACATTGAAAGAGCAGAATGTTCTGCGAAGATCGAGTCACTCGATTTACTAGTTGGGTCGAAGTATAAATAAGGCCTTCCTTCAAGAAAGGTTTCAGAACCGCTGTTGCTGCAACATGTTCCTCCACGTGTGCCTACTTGTCGTTGTTGCCGTTGCACGCTCTGCGGAAGGTACTGATTTCAAACTCTGAGTGTTGCTGTTTGCTTTTGTTTGTTTCTTGCTGCTTCTTTTCATGTTAGTGTCCGCTTGACCTATTCTTAGCTGCAGTTTTCCGGAGAAATATGTTGAATAGTAAACCGGCTCTAACTGAATTAAACAGCATTTTGTACAGCGAACTTAGCGTAAACAATTATTACTAATACTCTTGAGATAATTGCCTGTGTCCGTGTTATATAAGAAACTACTTGTTACATTTGTAGTATGTCGAACGTCACAAGCGTCATGTACAAGACTTCAAAATGTCCAGACCTCGAATCTAAAAGCACCAGTCATGCAGAACAATGTCAATAAAACAAAAGCAATATCTTTATTTTTTCTGAGACTTTTAAAATCAGCGTAAGGACTTTATTGAGAGCCGGATTTTACAAAACATGAAACTTTCGACGTGTCTTGTTTTAATAAATATGTCGTCATATCTGAAGTGTTGATAATCTTAAAATGATATCATGCCTCTCTCCAAGTTAACTTATCTGGTTTGTTAAGTATTAACTAGATTTTTTAGATCGAGCAGCTACATTTCCTGTTGATAATGTGTCCGTTTGTTTCGATAGTGTTTGTAGTTGAATTTTAATGATTTTCTTTTTTAATTTCTGTTGAACATTTCAGTGCAGTCGCCTTCATTGTATTTCTTCTTCTTTTTTCTTCCATTTCTTCTGAACACCTCCTCAATACAGTCGTAGACACGTAAACAACTCTGAAGTAGTTGCGTTTCACACAAAATCACGTTTTTCATTCAAACCAATGCATTTACTGAACAAACAAGCCCCGACTTGCATGCTTCCAGAAAGCTGTTACTGCCTTCAGCCCACCCCCCCCCCCCCTCCCTTCCGACCTAAATCCTCTTCCCTCCATACCTGTACTTACTGTACTTAGGCCCTTTGCCCCCAGCGGAGCATAGGCCATTGACGACCCTCCATACCTGTACTTCTTTAAAAACATGTGTTAAAGGTAACTCAAGAAAGACGGAGCAGACACAAACTAATTTTATATTACAAGATGGTTTTTGGCAAATGTCCTCATTACTTATCACAACTTTTGCCACCTTTAACTTCTGATGTTAACCCCTATCATCGAAGAAGACCATCAGAAAGAAGAGTTCCCACTTGCAAAACTGAATTATACCGTCGATCTTTTATACCATCTACCACTGTCCTTTGGAACAACTTGCCAGACAACACCAAAACAACTAACTCAATCAGCGAATTCAAACACTATCTAACTATTCCTGATTATAACGTACCTGCCTATTACTGTGGTAAACGACTGGAAGAGATTCATCACTGCAGAATGCGCCTAAACATGAGTAACTTGAATTCTGACCTGTGCAAACGCCACTTACAGGAAAATCCGCAGTGCGCTTGCGGCTACCTGCACGAAACAGCTGACCATTACTTGACACATTGCCCTCTGTACGTAGACGCTCGCCTATCTACAATAAATGCACTACCTGTACATTACAGACATGTTGAAATATTGTTAAATGGTAGCGAAAACCTTTCTCTTCGCACCAACAAGCTTATTTTTGAAAGTGTCCAATCGTTTATCTGTAAATCTGGTCGTTTTTGTTAATTTGACCCAGTACGCATATCCATGCCAACAACCCTTATTTTATATACATTTTTCAATTATATATTCAGCGAACTACTGCTTATTTGCTACTGGATTACAGTTTATAATGTACTATGTATATTCTTTTTGTATGCGCTAACCACCTTCATCTTTCATATGTGCCTACCATTATTTCGTCCCACCTCCACCCTCCCCATCTTCCTCCTGCTAGCTTTTTCCTGTTCTTTTTTGTTTGCTTCAACTATGTTGTTGACCTAGATAGTTCCATAGTTTATAAGTAATGTTTGTCAGACATCATATTTTTGTTAATTTGTAACTACGTTGGGCGCGTAATATAAGCGTTCGCTTGAGTTCGTGTCCCTATTGTTTATCGTTGTAATGTTGTACCCATATATACCATGTTTGATTTAATAAAACCTTGTTTAAACCAAAGGTAACTCAATCCTAGATAGAAGAATCTGTCTCCCTGTCGTTCAACATTTATTTGCAGCAGGGATGAAACTACAAGGTGTACTTGTTGTTTCTTATGTGAGTCTTGAAGGTCTTACTTTACTTGTTTCACGCCAAATACGACTTCCTTTTTGAATGCACACAATTCTTAGTTTCTTTGTTTGCCTGTCTATTTGTTCGTGTTTGCTTCCTTGTAGTAAATGAATTGAAACCGAAATGGGGCGTAAAGTGGGGGGAAAACAAAGAGGAAGGAATGTAGGAAGGAAGGGAGGGAGGAAAGAAGGAAGGAAGGAAAGAAGGAAGGAAAGACAGAAAGAAAAAAGAAAGAAAGAAAAAAGGCAAGGAAGGAAGGAAGGAAGGAAGGAAGGAAGGAAGGAAGGAAGGAAGGAAGGAAGGAAGGAAGGAAGGCGATCAGGATATAATAATTAATAATCATCATCAGTATCATCATCAGCATCATCATCATCATCATCATCATCATCTTTGTGTCAGAACCTTTTCCTGAGAGAGAGAGAGAGAGAGAGAGAGAGAGAGAGAGAGAGAGAGAGAGAGAGAGAGAGAGAGAGAGAGAGAGAGAGAGAGAGAGAGAGAGATTTGAATTTATACATTTCAGTACAGGTGCATGCACGTAAACTGCTTTGAAGCAGTAATATAATGTTTGACTCGAATCCCACACTACCATTAAAACGAATACTCTCACTGAGCGAACGACCCTGACTTTGGCCCTTCCTGAAAAAAGTTTACAGATCGAGCCCCGCCCCTCCCCCCACCTAGTCCCCCACACTCCGGCTAATGTGTTGCTGTACATTTATTGTGACGTTATTTTGCTAGAATGTACATGTATGTTAAATAGTGTGCTCTTATTCATAGTAAATATGTAAAGCGCGGAGATCATAGACTACTGTGCTATATAAGCTGTCATCATTATCATTATTATTACTATTATTATTATGATCGTCAGTACGCCCTGAGACCTCTTCAGCTTTTAACAGATGCCGTGTAGCTTGCATGACTAGAACTGTCGTTGTTGCGCAGTTGTTGCTTATTGTCCTTTCTTGTAACACAATATGCAGTACCATATAGGTCAAACGTTTTGCTGGCGCTTATTTTTCAGCTATGACATTATCAAATCTGGTTTTATTTTCTATTGAAGACACAATTTTTCTTCGTTCAAAAGAGTTCAGAAACTGTACCACTATTATTTATATTCATTCGCTTCGTCAGGCTTCAACCCTAACCCTAACCCTAACCCTAACCCTAAGGCTTTGGCCGGGCGCCAATTCAACACTTTTCTGCACTAATGCACTTTCACAACTAATGCGAATGCTTTTGATCTTTTTGCATACTCCGGTCAGTTGACTAACCTGCGATAATCAAATTCCAAGAAATGTGTTTGGTTTTACCAGTATTGTATTCAGATACATTTTTTTGTACAAAGCCTTGGTTTTTGTTTTGATATAAAAAAAAAAAGAGAACAAGATAAACTTAAAAAACGTACTTGAGAGACAAATGAATAAGGTGGCGGACGATATAACAAGTTCATAATATTCAAACCAATTGTGAATTCAAAATATTCAAACCAATCAAATCAACAACAATAACAAGAAATATTTTCTGTATTATTATCGAATTACAGTCATGTTATTCCAACTGTCTAGCCCTAGAACACACCTGACGTGACTATTTGGCACGCTTTTCCAGATTCATTCAACAGAGATCGCGTCAATGAAGGCACCATCAATATCGATCAAATTATTACGTAAGGTTCAAATTGAAAGAAATCGTCCCCAAAAAATCAAACATTTGCATTTGTTACATACAGAAAATGAAATGATAAAATGAAAATTAATTAACATGAAATGATAGCACACACACACACACACACACACACACACACACACACACACACACACACACACACACACACACACACATACACACAGACAGACACACACACACACACACACACACACACACACACACACACACAGAATCAACAACACACGGTATATTAAGATATACACAAAATCCAGAACGGTTGTTTTGTACGGTGATCTTGCTAACTTCTAAGTTTATGCCATTTTGTTCATTTGAAAAGCTACACGACAAAAGACGTTGTCAGTAAGCAATTAACATGATTAACATGTTATCAGATTGCCAGCATGGTTTTGTGGCAAAACGATCATGCGTGACAAACTTAATTAGCGTCATTGACGACTGGACAGATAGCCTAGATGATGGAGTACCGGTTGACGCTGTGTACCTTGATTTTGCTAAGGCATTCGATTGTGTTCCGCATGTGCGGTTACTGAAAAAATTAGAAGCATATGGTATCCATGGACTTGTCAAAAATTGGATCGGTGATTTTCTAAGTGATAGAAAGCAAAGGGTGAAGGTCAATGGGTCTATGTCAGACTGGAAAGACGTGACAAGTGGAGTGCCCCAGGGCAGTGTGCTGGGCCCGGTTTTGTTTGTTATATACATAAACGATCTCCCTGAAGTTGTGAGCAGTCTGTGCAGCATGTACGCTGATGATACGAAAGTGTACCGACAAATCAGAACTTGTGAAGATAGTAAAGAACTCCAGAGGGATTTGGACAGTTTGGTCGACTGGGCAGACAAGTGGCAGATGCGCTTTAATGCAGATAAGTGTAAGACATTACAGTTGGGTACACAAAATCAGAAACTTGTGTATGATATGAGAAAACCTGGCAGCGTGGACAGAGTTGATCTGGAAAGCTCAAGTGCAGAAAAGGACCTTGGGGTCAATGTAGACAGTGAATTAAAATTCTCAAAGCACGTGGAAACACAAGTCAACAAAGCAAATAGAATCCTGGGTCTCATTAGACGGTCTTTATGAGCATTTGGACGCAGAAACGCCAAGACTTCTCTTTGTTGCACTTGTACGGCCTCATCTGGAATTTGCAAATGTGGTGTGGAGTCCCCGACTCGAGAAAGATAAAAATCTAATTGAAAGTGTGTTAAGAAGAGCCACGAAGTGTATCCCAGGGTTGAAGACCTTGAGTTACGAAGAGCGTTTGAGTGTCTTGAAAGTTCCAAGCATGTGCTATAGGCGTATCCGGGGAGACATGATTGAAGCATACAAATTCGTGCATATAGATATAATGATTGCAAGAACCCACTGGAGGTGAATAGCCTGAGTAATACCGATGGACATCAGTTCAAGCTCAAGAAGAAACAATGCAGAACAGCTCTCCGACAATCTTTCTTTACAAACAGAATCATAGACACATGGAATTCCTTGGACAAGAATGTGGTAGAAGCGCCGACAATGAACAGTTTCAAAAATCGCTTGGACAATGCACTGAAAGACTATATATATATAGCCCAAATGTCAGTATGCCTCTCACTACAAATTCCCACCAGCCAAGAAAAAGTTGATAGAATAGGCCACGGTCAAAAGATCGTGTAGGTTACCTAGCTCAATGTTAGGCTAGGATAGCAACTGATCAAAAGATCAGACAAAGGCTTAACAGCCTAAGTACCAGTCTGTCAACATATCATATCATATCATATCATGATAATTGCTTTCAACATTTCTAGGCGTTATGCCTCGTGTTGAAAAGAACATACTTCAAAGATGAACAAATAAAAAAAGGAAAACGGTGCACGTTTCAACTCTGATGAAATATTTCATTGCGGTTATAAGAACGTAAAAAACGTTCAAGTATACGCCTTTCACACAAACCCCCATTGTCATTCAAACCAGTACTTTCACGAAGCAAACAGACCGTGGCTTTGGCGCTAATAGAATACCCAATACACACGTATACCCCCCCCCCCCTTACCCCCCCCCCCTTCTTCTACCATCACTACTTTCCACCCCTAATTCATTGTAGGATTTCCACGTAATCTGCGTGACTATACATACAGATAATCCGCTGTTGTTGTTATTTGCCCTTGCTGACATTAAAACATCCGGGAGTTGTTGTTGTAAGTTTCTTCCTTCTCCTTTGGACACACGCCTTTTTCAAGTCGTAATTCGACTCAGAAATTCTATAGTTACAGCATGACGTCATTTTACTGTCGTAACCCGGTCACTGCAGGCTTCGGTTACACCTTTTCCACGAGTCGTAGAGTCACTCGGCCAGACTTTGATTACGGCGCGGCGTGATCCTACCCGGACATTCTCTAGTTACGACATGACGCCATTTTACTGTGTAACACGCTCACTATTATTCATGTTCCTTGTTAGGACATACTTGTATGTACTGGTGGTTGATTTTCCAGATATCCTCTCAGTGATTGAGGCTTATATGAGGCTCAGTGATTATAGATTTCACTGTTCCTTTAACGGGTTTATTCCGTATTTTTATCTGCACTAATGGTACAGGTGAATGTGGGGAGTAAAGTAGTTGTTTGTTCAACCCATCCCGTTATTTTGTTTCTCCAAACAAGGAATCATTTGTGTATGATTTGTGGTGGAATTTCCTCCATGGTGTGTACTAGGATGTACTGTACTGAATGTACTATGGGTTATATTTTTCCCGTTTGTATACTATGCGTACAGGTTAATTGGAGGGAAAATGTAGTGGTTGTTTGTTTGCATCAGATGGTTTCGTCCTCCATTGATGCAGGCATTGTCCAACTCGCCAAACTGCAATGCTTCGTTGAAAGTCTTTCTGAGGGCTCGTTTGCGCTGCACCTGCAGGGTTCGCGACGACCGAACGTAGAGCTGGACGAACGCGTTCGTTTCAAAGTCCGAGATAACTTTTTGCAACCTGTCGAATGACTCGAACGTACTTCCTACTGTCAAAACTGCTTTGCTGTGAAGTCCGCTATCCATGACTAAAGTAAACCGGCCTGCATACGGGTAGAAACGCACAACCACTACTAATGAACTGACCAGACAAAATATATTAATGTCCTATAGGCATGTATTGTTAGCCTTTTAAGGACATGATGTGTGTGTGTGTGTGTGTGTGTGTGTGTGTGTGTGTGTGTGTGTGTGTGTGTGTATGTATGTGTTTGAGTGCATGTGTGTGTGTGTGTGTGTGTGTGTGTGTGTGTGTGTGTGTGTGTGTGTGTGTGTGTGTGTGTATGTGTGCTTGTCGTGAGGTTGGGTGTGTGTCAAAATGTGTTGTGCAATATGGCATGAAAATCCTTTTAGATTTGTTGTTAAAAATCACAGCTTTGTATTCCATGTTTATTATCTTTTACGAAGTAATTATAGTAAAATAGTCTTTTATGTTTTTTATTTGTTCGAACTTCTTAGGATTATGGAGTTTTATGCACTGCCTATTATAGTTAACTAAATTTTTGTATTTGAAATAGTCCATTGTAGTCGGTGTAGGCCTTGAGCTTATTTTAATCGTTTGTCCAGTATTTAATTTAATTCTCTATTTTTGTATGAACTCAAATGTTTAGTGTTCTTAGTATGTCTTAATAGGCTAAGTTATATTTAATCCGAGTATGTTTGCGTGTGCTTATACCTATTGATATTGTAAAGCGCATAGTGCTTTTAGTTATGCGCTATAGAAATCTCCTTAATAAATAAATAAATAAATATATGATTAAAAAAAAAAAAAAAAAAAGGGAGGCAAGGGAGGAAAGGAGAAAGGCCAGACCAAGCACGCCAGACCCTGATGGCTGGGACTCGGGAGCCACTCTCTCTATATATGGTGGGCGGGGTTAAGTACGTTAAAAGGTATACGTTAAGATCCTTGTATACGAATATTTACAGTACTCTTTTCACCTTCTTTGGGGAGGGGCCATTAAAAACATAATCTTTAATTCAAGTATTATTTCATAAAAAGATGTCAAGACTCAGGACCACCTTCTGTTAAAAAGTTTAAAAGTGAAACTTGTGGAAATAAATAGGGAGAGTGTGCAAACTCGTAATAATTCTTTTATAATATACAACTATCTGGTAAAAGGTCAAGCACACACATTCGTACTCACACGCATGTATCCTGCGCCCTATGGGCTCTGTCCGTGGTAGGCAGGATAAAATGATAAGGTTAAAGGCATACTAACGCACTCCCGTGTTTACAAAGTGTAGTTTGCCCACAATCGATGTCAAACGCACCATAAGACCATATAATGACGATATGTCACCATTGGCGGACCATAATACATGCATTACAGCTTGTTCTAGCCTCTGAAAAAGTGAGGATGTCAACAAAGCCGCGGTGTTAGCTCCCTTGCATCAACGTTACATGTGTTGCCAAATCTATAAATAGGACCATCTAGATCAAAATAAAAATTCAAATATCTCAACATTTAAAGGCTCCTAGACCACAATATTTTGCAGGGAACTTAATTTAGTCTGTCTCCAGCTCTGGGTAAAGCAATTAGCGTGTATATTCATCAGCTTTCTATGCCTTTAAACAAATTTGTCTGTGATTAAAGATTGTGAAACCTGCCTGCATACAGGTGGTAGAACACCGGCAACTCTTTTTACCAAATTAGGACACGGAGTTAATACCAGATCAATTATAGTTGACGAAGTATCGGTTATTCGAGTGGGTTCTGATATCAACTGAGATAAACTGTGTTCATTAATTCCCGCAGATGAAACAGTACAATCAGCAGTTGACGTCTCAGGCTGTTTTCTGTGATATATCAAAAGCCTTCGACAGAGTGTGGCATAAGGGGTTGTTGCATAAATTATATGCTATAGGCATAAGAGGTGTTTTATTAAAATGTTTTGAAGATTATTTGACAGGCAGGTTACAAGCCGTTGTTATCCAAGGCAGGAAATCGACATATGGACGTGTTTGTTCTAGAGTTCCCCTAGGTTCTGTTCTGGGGCCCTTGTTGTTCCTTGTGTACATTAACGATATTGTCATTGATATCGAATCTGTCATTAAACTTTTTGCTGATGATACCAGTTTGTATTTATCTCTAAATGATGCAAACACTCGGACACAGATCTTAAATACAGACTTAGCCAAAATTGCACACTGGGCGGAAAAATGGAAAGTTAATTTCAATAATTTAAAAAAAATGTGATGACCTTTTCAAGAAATAGAATGCCTGAAACCCTTCCTCTTGTATTTGATGGAACAATTCTGAGAGAAAACCACGTTCACAAACATCTTGGTGTACTGATTCAGAGCGACTGCAAATGGGAATCACATGTTCAGTCAATTATATCAAAAGTACGTGTTCTTCTCTCATGTTTTCGGTCCTATAAGTATCGCCTTAGCCGAAAGGCACTTGAACTTATGTATAAATCTGTTATTATTCCCCATTTTGATTTTTCTGACGTCATTTGGGACAATTGTTCTGATAGATTAGCTACTTTATTAGAAAACTTGCATCGTGATGCCATTAGAACTATCATAGGTGCAGTTCGTGGCACGAGTCACCAAAAATTGTACGATGAATCAGGATTTACAACACTGAAGGAGAGGCGAAAAAGACACAAATTGATTTTGTATTTCAAATTAGTTAATGCACGCGTGCCACCATACTTACTAGAACGTCTGCCTCCTCTCGTTGCTTCTGTTAACCCTTACCATAGACAAAGACCACTCGACAGACAGACTCCCCACTCTCGAACTGAACTGTATAAAAATTCATTTTTTCTGTCTTCAACTTCCCTGTGGAATGAGCTTCCAGATACTGTAAAACAACTTGATTCTATTGGGTTATCTAAAAAACGTATTAGTTCTGATGATTCTGTTGTTCCCTCGTATAGATACACATCTGATCGAAAATCAGAAAATATCCATTGCAGACTTAGATTGAGGATCAGCAATCTAAATAGTGATCTATTTGACAGACATTTAATTCCCGACCCGTCATGCACTTGTGGTTATCCTGTTGAAAATGCGGAGCACTATATTTTTCATTGCTCCTTATATCTTCAAATACGTGAAGTCACCTTGTCAACACTGTCCAACTATGATTTGCTAACCGCTGATGATTTTCTGTATGGCAATAGAGACAAGTCAGACAGCGAAAATGCATTGATATTTGACCAGTTATTCAGGTTTATCTTATTAAGCAAACGTTTTGAATAATGAATGCATTTATCTCATCCATGTTCGAAACGACCATGTGCAATACTGTTGACATTTTCTTGTTCTGGTAGTATTCTATTTTCTACCATGTGGAAGTCATTGTGTGCGTGTGTGTGCGAGTGAGTGTGCGAGCGCGTGTGAGTACTGTTGTTAGTTTAGCATTGTGTTTTTTGTTCCTTTTATTGTTATATGATTGTCTACCATAATTCACCATTATTATTTTGACATTATTTCAAACTTGTTATATTACAATCGTCCGCCAAATTTCATTTGCTTTTAAGAGTACGCTCATAAGCCTAGCTTGTTGTGCTCCAAGTTCCTTATTTCATGTATGCGGCAATATTCTAATGAAATTTACTGAATAAACTTGTTTAAACCATATTTTTGAATATATATTAGAGTTCGGAAGCAGTAGCTGTCTGGGCTGCGGCACTCGATCACTAGGTGGGGCACTGCCCTTCGCTCCCTGTTACTCGAGCGCCGACAGCCACAGTTTTCTTCGGGTTTACGTGGTTAATAAAAAAAAAATAAAAAAAATTATTAAAAAAAAAAATACACACGTCCGCTAGGTGGGGCAATGCCCTTCGCTCCCTGCGAATCGTGTGCGTAAGACCACATATTGTTAGGTCCGAATGTTTTTAATATCGGGTTAGGATGGGTCTGTGTATTCTTGTAAGATACACTGTATTGGTTTTGAACTGTCGGATCACTAAGCCCTAGAGACAAGAAACTGCCACGGGTTTCTCAAGATCCAACAGAGCTGTCTGTACCGCAATGGGGGCCTCAACTAAAAAACACCAGGGCCGGCAGGGGGTAATAGGGGGGAGAGGGAAGGGGATGGGAGAGTGTCCAGGAGGCCTTGCGGTATTGTTATGGTGGGAGACGTACCGGTGTGGTTATTTGTTTAGAGTATGCAGGCTCAGACCCACACACTGACGGGGGAGTGGTTTACAAGCCTGCATAGCAATATGGTGTGTGACCAACCGAGCTCGCTATGTTTAATTAAGTATTGTTGAGGTGTCAATTTATAGGTTGACATGTGTTTGTATAGGTTTAGGAAATAGGGTATATTTTCCGGACACTGGTCAAAGACGTGCTCTAAACCGATGAGTTGTCCACAGGAGCAGTGTGGTTTGAAAATCTTATAGATAGTGCCACCAGTACGAAGGCGTCTGAAGATACGCAGTAATACTGGGGGCAGTACGGGAGTGGGCAGACAAGGGTTATTTGGGCAGAATAATGTTTTGTATACAGAATTTATTTTTGAATAGATTTCAGTTAATGAGAAGCCTACATTTGTATTTATAAAGGGATTATCTGTTGCTTCTTTAGCTGCAAGGTCAGCCGCCTCATTTCCAGCTAAGCCAACATGAGACGGGACCCATTGAAGGTCCAGCTGGGTGCCTGAGACAATAATTTGATGTGAGATTATATTTATGTCGTGGATCATGTCAGTACGATTACCAGAACCGTACAACAGGGCCTGCAACGACGATAAGGAATCAGACAAAATCACAACATGGTGTGGGGTTACAATAAGGTCATTTATAAAGTGAGCGCCATAAGTATGGCAAATAGCTCGGCAGTGAAAATTGAAACTTCATTATTTAGTCTGTACTTCTTAGTTATTTCACTCGACCCACGCTTTAAAATGGCCGCCCAAACCGGATCAAACCGGAAGTAGAGCACTGCCCTGGCGGGGAAATGCTTTGTGGCGTATATAATCAAAGCAAAGAAGGGAAAAGTTACAGACGGCGTAAGTGTAGCCACTGCGAAGAAAAAAAATGTACGCCCAACGTTGCAGACACGTTGCATTCACGTAAAAACAACGTCGAAACACACACACACGCACACACACACAAACAGAGAGACAGACACACACACACACACACACATACACACACACAGACAGACACACACACACACACACACAGACAGACACACACACAGAGACACACACACACACACACACACACACACACACACACACAGTTGGGAATTTACTAGTTTAACCTAAATGTATCTTATTTCATGAACTAAATGTGTTGCAGTACATTTACACAAAATATTTATTTGGCTGTATATATGACCTTGGTGCACATACACACAGATAGTTGGGAATTTACTAGTTTAACCTAAATGTATCTTATTTCATGAACTAGATGTGTTGCAGTATATTTACACAAACTATTTATTTGGCTGTATATATGACCTTGGTACACACACAGAGTTGGGAATTTACTAGTTTAACTTAAATGTATCTTATTTCACCAACTAGATGTGTTGCAGTACATTTACACAAAATATTTATATGGCTGTTTATATGACATTGGTATTTTGTCGTTTTAGCAACAGCGTGCAACAGTCACTTCACAGAACCGACTGGCTCAATTCAGTCGCTGAACTATCCCAACGAGTATGAGAACAGTCTGCGGTGCAATTACACCATCACGGTGCCCGTTGGACACAGCATCAAACTTACCTTCACACACATGGATTTGGAGTCATGCTGCGACTACGTCCAGGTGTGTCGATGGTTATTATTTTCAACAAATGTATTTGTCATAAAAAGAAACCTACTAAAAACGGCATCAAACCCTGTCGTTTAAGGTGTCTGAAAACAATTACACCTGTACGCCATTCGGGCATGCCACTAGACGGGATAGATTAGCAGGTTTTGACTCCTTGCATGAAAGTCAATGAAACTTGGTATTAGTTCAAACAGGCCTGATGAATGACTGTACGCCCTAGGGGCTTCGTGTACCTTGACATGACAAGTTCTGTAATTTAACGATTTGTTTATTTGCTTTACAGATTCGTGACGGAGGAAATGGAACTGCTCCTTTGCTGGGCCAATACCCTGTTTACCCTTTCAGGACATTGCCGCTTACAATACGTTCGTCTGGAAACCAAATGTGGATCAAGTTTTACACCGACAGTAGCAACAACGGGACTGGATTCTATGCAACTTATGAATCAGGTTATAACAAATTTATCTGAAGGACAAAAGAAATGAGGTACCAACGCCGCAGAGAAGCTTTGTTGGCAAGATGAGCAAGCAAAAAAATGCATACAAAACGGCCGCCAAAACAGTTACTAGGAAATAAAAAAAACTCCCCTTAATTAGTCACCATTGTTTTGGGCCGCAATGTAATGTTGAACTTTTCCCCTACATTTTTCTCCCGCCATGTTTTCATGGCTCCATTTTGTTACATGCCGCCATTCTCTTTCACCTACTTCTCTTCTTTTGCAGAGCCATTTTTTGTTGGCGCTTTTTTGTTGGATGTAAAACAAACAAACAAATTATTACTGCCTTTTATATTTGTATGCACTGTTTAATTTGACTCCGGTTTGTGTTTTTTGCTCCATACTCTGTGGGTGTATATATAAGAATGTTATTTTACAGAATTCCTTTCTGGTTACTAGGAACACAAAACCCAACAACAAACAAACTAACAGGAAAAATGGTTCAAGTGCACATATGTGCAGTCTTTGCAGTGTACATGCACTTTATCTTGTCTTTGCCTATTACTATCGTTGAGGTGTGGCGACCACAGACAGATACACAGTCACACAGAATGGCACACAAACAGGCACACAGGCATATTCGCTTATGTTGTTGGCAATGAGAATTGTTTTACCAGAATAGACAAACGAGAGGTTTAAAAAATGAATTACCTTGAATTGCTCTGTGAGCTGTCTCCTTCAGTCTAGTTCTGTTGCGTCTTAGCTCAGTCCTTTTCCCCCGTCTTGTAAAATAGTGTTCGTTTGCTGTTTTTACACCCCCCCCCCCCCCCGCCCCGTATAGTTTCACCTTTGTTTCTCGTCTTCTGTCATTGTGCCCTTAACATCTGTCTTCTTCCGTCTAATCTCTCTCTCTCTCTCGCTCTTTCTCTATTCTCTCTCTATTATCTCTCTCTCTCTCTCGCTCTCTCTGCCGTTGTGTCTGTCTCCCTCTCTCTTTCTTGTCTGAAATCCCTTAATTTGTTTCTCTTATTTTGTTTGCCTCGGTTTTGTATTCTTGCTTTGTGATATTGTTGTTGTTATTGCATGTCCCATCTCTTTCCGCTTCGTCGTTCTTGTCTTGCCTTTCTCCCTTTGCCATCCCTTCAGCGACATCTAACCGAAAACTCTGCTTCATTCTTAATGGTTTACAGCAGAAGCAGAGAACTACTTCTTCCTTATAACAAGCAGTGGTTACAGTTACTACAGCGGTCCCACCATATATCGCGTTGACCCTGACAGCATCAGGTATGACCGTATACCTATTGGGAATGACGGCGGAGGATACAACCAGACATCCATGTTTGACGCCCTGTACAACCCCATAGCAATAGACTATGACCCTGTGGAAGAAAAGATGTACTGGACAGAAGAAACGACCTACTGGACAGGAAGCGATACTACTGTGAACCGTATTCGCTCTGCTCACCTCAACGGAAGCAACGTCGAAACTGTCCTGAGCGCGAATAGCAGGGGAGTCGTTGACCACAACTCCACTTCGAATGAAGGTGAGATCTGTGTTTTAAGTTGTGTATGTTTGCTCTCACTAGACAAATTCATACCCGTTCATTCCTAACACTAACACTTGTGACATATTCAGTTGTTGCAGTTGGTTGACTCGTTCCTTCTGTCTGTTTGTCCTTGTTTATGTCTGTCCTACATTGTAGCTGCGAGACATAACATTTTTTTCTTCTTTAACCTTTAACCGTGACAGAGGTTTATTCGACACTGGCTTGTAAGTGTCGCGAGCTCACTATCGTATAACCCATCATGTCCCATAAAGGTCCTATAGTTACCCCAGGGGACGTTAAGCCTCAGTAGTCAGTCAGTGTCGTGAGTTAAACAAACGAATCTCATAAGGTAGAAAAGCAGGTGATACGGACGTAAAAGCGCATTTTTTGCTTTCTCTTAATCACTCAAAAAAGTGCGTTTTCACTTGTTTTATGCATTACAGCGGCTGAATTTGACGGCATAGCAGTGGACCCTCTGTCGCGACTCATCTTCTACTCAGACGTTGGCAACAAGGAGATCGTCATGCTGACCATGTCCAGTCATGCTCGTAAGACTGTGGTCAACGCCGACCTTGACAGACCGCGTGCAATAGTGCTGGACACTGCAAACGGGTATGTATAGGCAAGGCAAGGCAAGGCAAGGCAAAGAATGTATTCAAGAAACCCCATGAACAAAAATATACAAGAACAAGAAAGAAATGCACACTGTTTTAACATGTATATAAACTCATTCCTATGAAAACAAAATTAAAAAAAGGATTTAATAACTCAAAACTAGAAATTCCCAGGTTATGACTATATTCATTTGTACATGTCATTGCGGAAACAAAACAACAATTAACTGACTGTCTGATCCTTATGCGTTCGTTGGCTGCGTAACCCACGTGCATTCAAAGGCTTGTATCTAAGAGGCATGTTACATCATGTGATGCAGGTCCTTCATTATCTGAGAGGCTTGTTACGTGTGACTATTTAATTTCCGAAAACTGTGTCCAGGTTCACGGTCATAAGACCACATGAAATAGTGTTGGGCACAGCCACTGGTTGCATCTCCTGGTTATCGCGGTAGGCGATTAGTAAACTGATATCACATCAAAGACATTAAGACGGCTTAATTTAAAAAAAAATGAAAAATACATGAAGATCGGTCGATTGGTTAATTACGACAGCTGGTCAAACTATTGTGTTATAACGTAGTGATAGCTTTATGTTGACTTAAAAATAAACCGTACATTCCCAGTTCTGGTGGTTTTCACGAATATGATTGCGCCATGTCTTAAATGGTCATTGACATGTTGCGTTTTTGCTTTGTTTTGTTTTTTTATGAAACTCGTTCGCAAAATTCAGGATTTCTATATGTTAGACTCGCGATTTTCGAATTATACAGAATGTTCTTGTCTGGGAAACTTCTTACCCCAACCTCTAGCGGCTGACGTCATTTGAACTCGTGGAGTTGCATGTCATGTCATATAAAAAAAATATATGTAAAAAAAGATTTTATTTTTGGGTAGCGTGACTCACGCTTCCAATATTTTGTTTTCTGTTTGCTGAGAACATGTGCTTTGCCTAAAAATACTGACCAATCAAATTCATGTCACTATGCTTATAGCCACGCCCAAACAAGTGCAGCAACAGTTTGACTCTGGAACGCTGTCCACGCTTTTTTTTAAACGCACGAAATGCACGGGATTTGAGAGGAGTTTTGCGCTTGGCATTTTCCAAATAAGGATAGCCTACTATAAGTACTACGCTGGAATACTACAATGAATTTTTAAACGGCTACACTGGCTTCGTCTTTCCTGATCGAAAGGGGGTGTATTGTTGATATTTTTAGATAATAGACTCTGCATTTTAATCGTCAAATGTCGATTTCGGTATAAAAATGTGGCAAGAACCTTTAATCAATCAATCAATCAATATGAAGCTTATATCGCGCGTATTCCGTGGGTACAGTTCTAAGCGCAGGGATTTTTTATTTTTTTTATTTTTTTTATGCAATTTATATCGCGCACATATTCAAGGCGCAGGGATTTATTTATGCCGTGTGAGATGGAATTTTTTACACAATACATCACGCATTCACATCGACCAGCAGATCGCAGCCATTTCCGCGCATATCCTACTTTTCACGGCCTATTATTCCAAGTCACACGGGTATTTTGAGAGTTAGTAGCAGTTGTTGCTATCTTTTTGTTTTGTTAGTTGATTGTGTTTTGGTTTAAATAAGTTTATTCAATAAATGTCCATGGAACTATTGCCGCATACATGAAATTAGTAACATGGAGCACAACAAGCTAGGCTTATAAGCGTACTCTTAAAAACAAATGAAATTTGGCGGACGATTTTAACATAACAAGTTTGAAATAATGTCAAAAATAATAATGGTAAATTATGGTAGACAAACATATAACAATAAAAGGAACAAAACAAAAAAAAAAAAACAATGCTAAACTAACAACAGTACTCACACGCGTGTTTTGTGTTTTTGTGTGCGTATTTTTGGTTGGTTGTAAGCTTATTTTATGGAAGGGGGCGGGAGTCATTGGGTCGTCCATCTGTTAGATTTCACGCGGTTCCTGGAATTATTTTGTGGTTGTTGTTTTAAAACTTTTTTTAATATAATTAGTTATTGTTTTTTCATATGCTGGATAGTGTACTCTACTGGACAGACTGGGGAACTCCTGCCAAGATTGAGCGAGCCAACTATGACGGCAGTAACAGAACAACGATAGTCAGCACGAACTTGAACTACACCAATGGGCTTGCCATCGACGTTGCCAGTAAGTACACACGAGTTCATATTTTATATTTTTGACAAGCAATCTTGCTCTGTGCTGGTGTAATAGTGCTTGTTGAACAGATTTTCAACATAGAATGTGACCACACCTCTGCCAAACATGCTGTACGGCAGGTTCTGTGATAAATAAAACCCGCCTTTCATAGCTTCTGAGGAATATGACATCTTCACCTTTCAGAGTGGTTACATGATATCACAAATACTTAAATGGGAAGTCAATTTGAGCTTGATTAAATATCAAGATAACTTTACTTTTTGGCACGAGTGTACATTGGTATTAATTTGAATATAAATATTTCCCCTAAATCGGCGTATGCTGCCTGAATGGCGGGGTAAAAACGGTCATACACGTAAAACTCCACTCGTGCAAAAAAAAGGAGTGAACGTGGGATTTTCAGCCCATGAACAAAGAAGAAGAAGAAGAAGAAGAAGAAGAAGAAGAAGAAGAAGAAGAAGAAGAAGAAGAAGAAGAACAAGAACAAGAACAAGAACAAGAACAAGAACAAGAAGAAAAAGAAAAAGAATAAGAATATAAATCTACGTCTGTCGTTCCGTTTAATACCCATACCTAACTGGTTTTTAAGGGTAAATGCATCACCGCCACTTGGCCACAAATAACTTCGATTCAATTCTATTTCGTCGCAGACAACAAGCTCTACTGGGTGGACGCTGACGCCGATCGACTGGAGTCCTCAGACCTTGAAGGCAATGGGAGAACTGTGCTTTACCAAGCGCCATCATCTTGGTATTCCAGCTATTACAACTATTACAGCCGCCATCATTTCTTGGGCCTGGCTCTTTTCGACAACTCGTTGTACGTCACAGATTGGGGACGATATGGGTAAGTTATGGTAATAACACATCTGTCAGTTAAAGATAGTACACAGGTTTTTCTCTTGCTGAAAAAATATGTTCAAGATATAATCCGTAAACAAACATAATCACTTAACACCTCGTTCGTTTTGCCTTCAAACTTTGTATGATTTAGAATGCCACAGCGTTCTCGTTTCACTTGTTCAGTCTCTGAATACACAATAAAGCTAGTTTCTCTCTCTCTCTCTCTCTCTCTCTCTCTCTCTCTCTCTCTCTCTCTCTCTCTCTCTCTCTCTCTCTCTCTCTCTCTCTCAATGATCTGCCACTGCACATTTCTGACAGTAATGTAAGAAGTGATTTTTTTGCTGACGATTCTTCTCTTCACTCAAGTGGAAAGTCTGTTACAGTAATAGAGTCCTCCCTTCAAACAGCTTTAAACGATGTAAATAACTGGTGTAGTGCTAATGCTATGCTTGTCCATCCAATAAAAACTAAAAGTATGGTAATTGCAACCAGACAAAAACATCAGATTTCTCCACTCAAACTAAATCTTACTATTGGTACGCAATCAATTGAACAAGTTCAACAGCATCGCGTTTTAGGGGTAATTCTTGATTGTGAATTCAAGTTGCAAGAAAGTAGCCAAGAACGTTTTCCTCCTATCCAAGTTAAAGCAATATACCGACAGAAGGACTCTGGAAATGTTCCACCATGCTCATGTAATGCCTCACATTAATTATGTTTCGACGCTCTGGGATGGCAGCAGTGATGTCCACTTGAAAAAGTAAGACTCCCTCTATCGTCGCTCGGCCAAACTCATCGTAAAGGATAATGCCTCAACAGATATGAAATTAAAAATGCTTAACTTTCTTCCACTGGAAAAGCATCTCAAGTTAAACAAAGCCATTTTCATGCATAAATTGTATCACGGTAAAGTGCCGATTTACATTACATCATTATTTAATAAAGCTACCCACAGATATGGGTCGGTCAACTTGATCCCACCAATTCCACGAATTGACCTGTATAAGACCAGTCTTGCTTTTTCGGGTACTTCAGTTTGGAATTCACGTCCATCATCCTTTAAGCACCTAAAGTCATTAAAAAGTTTTAAAAAAATGTGTAAAAAACCACTTAATGTCTGAGTAGTTTAACGCCATTTGACTTACCAAACTTAGTATTACGTCAAAAATATGCTGTGCATTGTATATTCTGAACATATTTTTGTTACTCTATTGCTACATGTTCGATTGCCACCAGCTTGTATCTATAATTACCTGCATAGTATGCATTTGATTTTATGAATAACCACATATGTATGCTCTTCATGCCTCATCTTTATCATCATCATCATCATTATCATCATCATTATCGTCATCATCATCATCATCGTCATCTTTATTATCACGTTTTCCGACCTCCTTTTGTTGGTTAACTTTTTAACTTTTTAATTTTTTTTAATTTTTTTTTTTAATTATATAATTGTGTGTCTATGCGTCCCAAGGACAGATTGTAAGAAAAGGCGTAGCCTTAAATCTAAATCCTTGTAAAATAAAGTTCAATTCAATTCAATTCAATTCAATTCAATTCAATTCTCTCTCTCTCTCTCTCTCTCTCTCTCTCTCTCTCTCTCTCTCTCTCTCTCTCTCTCTCTTTCAGCACTCCTCACTTCCATTTACCTTGACGTGTCTTTACACCGCTAGGTTTGGTCGTAGTCAGCCCTACTCTAGCCGGCCGACAGTTTGCACAGTTTTAGAAACTTTACTTTCTCTTTGATTAGATCCAGGTACACCTACAGCACGTTACAGAAGAAATCCCTGGCTACGAACGGGACAAGCATCAGCCAGGTGTTGTCCATGAGCGGAAAACTCAACGACATCCACGCCTACCACGAGAAAACGCTGGCCAATGGTAAGTCATAGATTTTTTCCGCAAATAAATGCCAAGACGTCCATGTGCTGAGGGATTAAGCAAATATCCCATGACCTTCCATAACTCTTTGTCTCTGTTATTCAAGTGAGAAAATCTATCGATATTGCTCAGTAGGCCTAAACTCACGGCCTTGACCTGAGCAAATAACCTGCGCAGCCGCAGTAAGAAAAATAAGGAAATGTTGAATGAAATGATGACGTTTCGAATGGGAGGCAGGACAATTTGAGCTCTTAATGATTCCAACCATGAACCCCCTCTGTTCACAAACTGGCGGCTCTGGAAGGTTGTACTGTTTCATAGTTTCAACCTACAAACCGCGACCTCATCAGTGTTCCGATCGTCAAACAATGCATGGAAGCTTTTATTGTAAAACTTTATGGCTCGTTTTGACATACATTAAACGAATAAAATTAACCGCAGACAGTTCATTCCTCAGACATGGGAATCGCCCGCGAAATCGCGGATTTCCGCGAAAAGGAAATTACGTTTCAGCGAAAATAAAAAATTGTCCGCGGCAAAAAAAGGTAAATTAAATTATATGTATACTATTGTCTCTCTATCCATTATTTGCTGACAAGAGAACTATCAAAATATTGGTCTAAAATGCTAACATTCGTTTTAACACATCATTGCCTCCTCTTTGGTTGTGTGCTTGTTTTACAGGAATTGTTTCCACACGACCGATTCGCTGAAACCGTCATCAACATCAACAAATCCATAACGGAAAAAAACTTTGCACCTCCACGTCTTTACCTGGTTGAAAAATATGCATTTTTACAATGTTGATGACGTGTCTGTTTTTCTGGTTCATATTTTACAGCTGTGTGAAAATGACGAAAAAAACCAATTGCAACAGTGGGCGCGAATGTGGTGCGTTTCTTTTGCCCCCTACTGTACACGGCTCTGGAGATTAACCCTTTACATATTTTCCACAATCAAAATTAAGGAAGTTTGTCAAGGACCAGAGACACACCAGACATTTGAAAACAGCTTCTCTTCAACAATGGTTTTAACCAGAAATTGGATATACTTACCTTTTCAGTTTCAAACGGATGTGGAAACAACAATGGCGGATGTAGCGTCTTTTGCATACCGTTGCCAAACAACAGGAGCGAGTGCGCATGCCCCGATGGTCAGAATCTCACCTATAGTGGAACAGACTGTATAGGTAAGGCAAGCAAGTGTTTAATGATATACTCAAATTTAGCAAAAGATTTATGAAATAGAAGATTACCTGCAGGTGTCATTTAACTTTCTGTTACCGTCGATATCGGGCAAACTTATGATTTCACCAGCTGTAACTTTTTTGAGTTACTTCTAGCATGTTTGTAAACAAATATCTTCTTATGCACTATTTGGTGACCAATCTGAGTAGCCAATGATTCACAGACATCAGCAGTCATGAACGGACTGCCGCGTATTGACGCTTGTCTATCCTTGAACAAGAAATTTAACTTTGAGGTTTTGTTGAACATAAAGCTGGAGGTCTGAAACTTCAATAACTCCAGACATGATTTAAATCTGTGCTACACTCACCTAATGTGTATGTCACGTGGTCTAGATCGTATCAACATTTTGAATTTACCATTTTCTTGATTTTGTTTGTTTAGCTTTTTACGTCACATCGAATCATATCTTGTTAGTCCGCGTGACATTGCATGGTCACAGCAGGGTCGAGGTCACGTAAATAAAAAAAATCATTTCCTACACCGTTTGTGAAACTACAACTGTCAAACCTACCTCACACACTTCCCAAACCTTAATAAAAAAACAAGTCGCGTAAGGCGAAAATACAACATTTAGTCAAGTAGCTGTCGAACTCACAGAATGAAACTGAACGCAATGCCATTTTTCAGCAAGACCGTATACTCGTAGCATCGTCAGTCCACCGCTCATGGCAAAGGCAGTGAAATTGACAAGAAGAGCGGGGTAGTAGTTGCGCTAAGAAGGATATAGCACGCTTTTCTGTACCTCTCTTTGTTTTAACTTTCTGAGCGTGTTTTTAATCCAAACATATCATATCTATATGGTTTTGGAATCAGGAACCGACAAGGAACAAGATGAAAGTGTTTTTAAATTGATTTCGACAATTTAATTTTGATAATAATTGTTATATATTTAATTTTCAGAGCTTGTTTTTAATCCAAATATAACATATTTATATGTTTTTGGAATCAGAAAATGATGGAGAATAAGATGAACGTAAATTTGGATCGTTTTGTAAATCTTTATTTTTTTTTACAATTTTCAGATTTTTAATGACCAAAGTCATTAATTAATTTTTAAGCCACCAAGCTGAAATGCAATACCGAAGTCCGGGCTTTGTCGAAGATTACTTGACCAAAATTTCAACCAATTTGGTTGAAAAATGAGGGCGTGACAGTGCCGCCTCAACTTTCACGAAAAGCCGGATATGACGTCATCAAAGACATTTATCAAAAAAAAGAAAAACACGTTCGGGGATTTCATACCCAGGAACTCTCATGTCAAATTTCATAAAGATCGGTCCAGTAGTTTAGTCTGAATCGCTGTACACACACACATACACAGACACACGCACATACACCACGACCCTCGTCTCGATTCCCCCCTCTACGTTAAAACATTTAGTCAAAACTTGACTAAATGTAAAAAGCAAGTGCTCTGAAAGTCGAAATGACCATTGTCGAATTTCAAGGTTACAATGGAACTGATGGAGTTTCTGGTAAACAAACAAACTGTATTATTTGTATTTTTTTGACGTTTTTAAACCTTGAACTTTGGAACGGCTGTTTCATAAACTTCGATGACCATTAAATATTGTTTAAGTTCATCGACCTAAGTTGTCAACTTAAATGACCTTTGGGGTCAAGCATAGTTAAGGTTTTAGTGTGTTTTTAATTGGTGAGTATGATTAAAGGTTTTTGGCTGGGTCTTTTCAATCAATCAATCAATCAATATGAGGCTTATATCACGCGTATTCCGTGGGTACAGTTCTAAGCGCAGGGATTTATTATTTTAATTTTTATTTTATGCAATTTACATCGCGCACATATTCAAGGCGCAGGGATTTATTTATGCCGTGTGAGATGGATTTATTTTTTATTTTTACACAATACATCACGCATTCACATCGGCCAGCAGATCGCAGCCATTTCGGCGCATATCCTACTTTTCACGGCCTATTATTCCAAGTCACACGGGTATTTTGGTGGACATTTTTATCTATGCCTATACAATTTTGCCAGGAAAGACCATTTTGTCAATCGTGGGATCTTTAACGTGCACACCCCAATGTACTGTACACGAAGGGACCTCGGTTTTTCGTCTCATCCGAAAGACTAGCACTTGATAGACTATGAACCCACCACCTAGGTTAGGAAAGGGGGGAGAAAATTGTTAACGCCCTGACCCAGGGTCGAACTCGCAACCTCTCGCTTCCGAGCGCAAGTGCGTTACCACTCGGCCATGCGTATAATCTTTTCTTCGTCCTCATTTGCTTAGAAAGCTTATTTGCTCCCCCCACCTCCCGACACCCCCTCAAATGTCAAGGTATTTGCTGACAGAAAACAATGCTAACAACAATGCTTATTATCAGAAACGTGTACGTACGTAGACAAATGCCAAATCTCATTCAGTCTGTCTTTCATTTCTTCCTTCTGTCCGTCCGTCTGTATGCTTAACGGTTTGTCTGTCCTTCTTTCTCCCCTGTAGCCCTTCCAACCTTCTTTCTGGGGACTGATATCTGCAATTCTCATCATGTTTCTATTAATTTCTGTATTTTCATTTGACTATTTTATCATTCATTTGATTAATGCATTCACAGATGACGGGTTTCCAAAGACTGATATCTGCAATTCTCATCATTTTTTTTTTTTTTTTTTTTGTTTTTTTTTAAATCTCAGTTGCATGCAGGCTGCTTCAACCCTTTCTTTTTTGCCTTTTTTTGTTTGTTTTTTTTGTTTGGTTGTTGTTGTTGGCGGGGAGCATCCTTCTTCATTGATTTTTATTTTTTATTTTTTTTAAGTAATGTTTTTACTATAACATTAACATTACTATATCTAAATGTATTTTAAGCAACTTTTCTATATAACAATTCCTTCTCAAAAATGCATACAATATCCAGAGGGGAGCCATATCTATAAATACCAACACACATTTTGGCTATCACAATCAAATAATTCACATAACTTATTAGTGCCTTGGAACTTTGTGAATTTTCAAATACGCCCAAAAAAACTTCCTTTACGGTAATTTTAATAATCATATTATATTTACAATTCACTTTATCCTCAACGCATTTCCAAATGGACATAATTTTCGGGCAAAAGTAAAAAAAATGTTCAATATAATCAATTTCGTTCTCACAGTGAGTACAGCAATTACTCACGGAAATGCCTATTTTATACAATAAAATATTTGTGGGGTAAATATTGTGCAATATTTTCCAATGCAGCATTCGCAATCTTGTTTCAGTGGTTACTTTGTTTACCATTAACCATTGCTCTTTTCCCGGCCTGAAATCAAATTTATGTTCCCAAAATTTAACTACAACCGGCTCCACATATTTTTCCTTTATAATTAATTTGCGAAATTGACAAGGCTTACTCAGGTTCTTTAAATCGTTGAATCCACATACATTTCCATTTGCAGAGCGTAGTGTTGCTGCTTTAACTGCTGTACAAATCACCCTATATTCAAAGAATCTTGTGGGCTTACATCCAACCTTCTGCTGCATAATATTAAAGGGCACAATCTCATTACCAACATATACATCCTTTACTCGACAAACGCCTGCTTTAATCCAGTCGCTAAAAAACAGGGTTTGGCCGCAATAGATTATATCCTTGCTGTTCCATAAACACGTATCTCTTAATAACATGTCTCCACCTACTGCTCTCTGAATCATGTCCTTATTTTTCAACCAACAAATTAAAACTTGTTTCCAAAATACATTTTTAATTAATCCCAATCCTTTAAAATTTGTTACCGTGGTGTTAGATTGGAAGCAACACAACCTTTCACCAAGCTTCGAGAACATATGTATCGGTATTTGTTTCCAACTTTCCTGCTTTTCGTTCAATTCTCATCATGTTTCTATTAATTTCTGTATTTTCATTTGACTATTTTATCATTCATTTGATTAATGCATTCACAGATGACGGGTTTCCAAAGACTACTACAAGTCCACCGATAACACCAACTCCTATCGCAGGTAAGGGTATCAGAGAAAGGAAAATTAATTGATGTTGTAGTTGGGGGTAAGGGAAGCAACTGGGACATTCTTGTGACAAGATGTATGTCCCCTGTCACTCTTGGGGCCGGCAACGTCACTACAGCGGACTGGGAACTTCGCCCTGCAGACCAGATTAAAGTTTTGGCATGGCTGGGAACGCAAAAGAAGAAGAAGAAGAATTTCCTCTGTGTTCATATCAAACAAAAAGTGCATAGACGATGGAACAACATCGAACGATTTGGACGATAGGTGTTTCAGATATTTAAATGACCATATAATAGCGTATTACAGCGTTGTGCAGCAACAGAGTATAGACGTTGCGGGGAAGACGGGACTCACAACGACGACAGAACCGAGACAGGTGTGTTGTCGTTCCGCGTCATCGCGCGTACACACACTATACTACTAGTAGCGATTGCGGGGAGAACGGGCGCCAGTGGCCAGAAGAAGAAAACACCTGGACGCCCGAACGAAGGGTTTTGATACGACGTGTGGAGACGAAGCCCCTCGGGGCATGTTTTGGGTGGTGGGGAACACGCATATCAGTGATATGAATTATTCGTCTTGCACCTGGCTCTTCAAGGTCTGTGACCCAATAGAATAAACAGCTGTTGCGTTAGCCCATCAGTATCTGAGCTGGGTATACTGGGTATATGTATATCATTATATGTGTGTGTGTGTGTGTGTGTGTGTGTGTGTGTGTGTGTGTGTGTGTGTGTGTGTGTGTGTGTGTGTGTGTGTGTGCGGGTGCGTGTGTGTGTGTGAAAAAAGGAGTTTTGTTCACCCCCCCACACACACACACACACACGCACACGGATTTTTTCTCGCGCTTATTCGTAAGTCATATACAGTGAAACATGAATGACTAAATAGAAACACCAGATAAATAACCACAATTTAAACTTCAGCAAGCTTACTGTCCCTGTGTGAGCCATAAGAGTCCCTTCCCCTCCCCAACCAACGCCTCCCCCCCCCCCCAGCCCCACACCCCCGCTTGTGATCCCAAACCATCCTTACCCATACAATAATTTCGAGTAAATGTTTACTCATTTCTGTCATTAATAATATTCAGTAACCGCGTGAAATGCTTAAGCCTTTGTTTTGGCATAACGTCCGTTGGTGCAGTATAAGAACCTAGTCCGTCTCTCGCCTTTTCCTCCAGATTTTTTTTCATTCAAAATAACCGAACAGTATATAATTGAATATCCTTGCTACCACAATGAAAGGTACCCTATTCACCTCATAACTCCGCTATCTGCCAATGCAAAAACATGTTTTGCCTTTTAACAGACCAAATAATGCTGGAACCTAAAACAGAATTGAAAACACTACCCAAACACCATTGAGTCAAGAAAAAACGGCCCCGACGTGAAAAACACCAAATTTTGCCCTCGCAGGCGTTGTTTTAACAAGCGCCCCGGACCGCTGCGCGAAAAACTGACGTCACTTTAGTCTTGGTTTTGAACTTCGTACGCGTCCGTCTTCTGCGCAAACAGTTTTTAGCGGCTTCTTTGCAAAGACTTATGAGCATGTGAGATGGTACCCGACAACAAAAACTGTAAATCCACGCCTATCAAAGATTTTTTTTCTTCAAAAGCTATTTGCAAAATGAACAATCTATATGTCAATTACACATACTTTGATTAAAGTGAACTCGTCTTAACAGCAAAGAGCAATTTCTATCTTCCGTTTTGGCGACGACGACAAATTGCTCCATTTTCCAGTGGGAACGGCTCGCAAAGGCCCCGTCCCGACTGTGTGAGAGAGAAACAAGTCGCGTAAGGCGAAAATACAACATTTAGTCAAGTAGCTGTCGAACTCACAGAATGAAACTGAACGCAATGCAACGCAGCAAGACCGTATACTCGTAGCATCGTCAGTCCACCGCTCACGTCAAAGGCAGTGAAATTGACAAGAAGAGCGGGGTAGTAGTTGCGCTGAGAAGGGTAGCACGCTTTTCTGTACCTCTCTTTGTTTTAACTTTCTGAGCGTGTTTTTAATCCAAACATAGCATATCTATATGTTTTTGGAATCAGGAACCGACAAGGAACAAGATGAAAGTGTTTTTGAATTGATTTGGACAATTTAATTTTGATAATAATTTTTATATTTTTAATTTTCAGAGCTTGTTTTTAATCCAAATATAACATATTTATATGTTTTTGGAATCAGCAAATGATGGAGAATAAGATGAACGTAAATTTTGATCATTTTATAAAATATTGTTTGTTTTACAATTTTTAGATTTTTAATGACCAAAGTCATTAATTAATTTTTAAGCCACCAAGCTGAAATGCAATACCGAAGTCCGGCCTTCGTCGAAGATTACTTGAACAAAATTTCAACCAATTTGGTTGAAAAATGAGGGCGTGACAGTGCCGCCTCAACTTTCACGAAAAGCCGGATATGACGTCATCAAAGACATTTATCAAAAAAAAGAAAAACACGTTCGGGGATTTCATACCCAGGAACTCTCATGTCAAATTTCATAAAGATCGGTCCAGTAGTTTAGTCTGATTCGCTCTACACACACACACAGACACACATACACCATATGACCCTCGTCTCGATTCCCCCCTCTACGTTAATACATTTAGTCAAAACTTGACTAAGTGTAACAAGTCGCGTAAGGCGAAAATACAATATTTAGTCAAGTAGCTGCCATTTTTCAGCAAGACAGTATACTCGTAGCATCGTCAGTCCACCGCTCATGGCAAAGGCAGTGAAATTGACAAGAAGAGCGGGGTAGTAGTTGCGCTAAGAAGGATAGCACGCTTTTCTGTACCTCTCTTTGTTTTAACTTTCTGAGCGTGTTTTTAATCCAAAAATATCATATCTATATGTTTTTGGAATCAGGAACTGACAAGGAATAAGATGAAAGTGTTTTTAAATTGATTTGGACAATTTCATTTTGATAATAATTTTTATATATTTAATTTTCAGAGCTTGTTTTTAATCCAAATATAACATATTTATATGTTTTTGGAATCAGCAAATGATGGAGAATAAGATGAACGTAAATTTTGATCGTTTTATACATTTTTATTTTTTTTTACAATTTTCAGATTTTTAATGACCAAAGTCATTAAATAATTTTTAAGCCACCAAGCTGAAATGCAATACCGAAGTCCGGCCTTCGTCGAAGATTACTTGACCAAAATTTGAACCAATTTGGTTGAAAAATGAGGGCGTGACAGTGCCGCCTCAACTTTCACGAAAAGCCGGATATGACGTCATCAAAGACATTTATCCAAAAAAAGAAAAAACATGTTTGGGGATTTTATACCCAGGAACTCTCATGTCAAATTTCATAAAGATCGGTCCAGTAGTTTAGTCTGAATCGCTCTACACACACACACACACACACGCACAGACAGACAGACACACATACACCACGACCCTCGTTTCGATTCCCCCTCGATGTTAAAATATTTAGTCAAAACTTGACTAAATATAAAAAGAAGGTCACCGTCACTCTTGTCGTCGTGCTGAGTTGTCGGGCGTTTTTCCCGCAACGTCTATATTATCACCACGTAGCACGACGCTACGGTTTTGAAATGTCATTGCTTTTTGAGTGTTAATACACATTTATTTATGTTACAAGGACAGAAGATAAATAATTACTTCTACATAAGCCCAAGGAACGGAAAATTCATAAGTATTCATGAGGTGAAACCACCAACACTGACCATTTCAATGTAAAAAAAAAAACCATTCACACACACACACACACACACACACATACACACACACACACACACACATACACACACACACACACACACAAACACACACACACACACACACACACACACACACACACACACACATATAAAATATGTTATATGTCAAAAATTGAAACTCCAATATATACAATTCTGGAAAGGTCAAATAAGAAGTTTACCAAAGTTAAATTTTTATCAAAGAATAGTAACAAATTAATAAAACGGAACCATATCTGTTATGCATAAAACAAAGAAAATATAAACATTCGTTGTGTAAACAAAGAATAAGTGCCCACGACCTGAAAATTTAAACTGGTAGATACAGCAATACACCTAGGGACAATAGATTATGTGAAACATGTGGAGGAATAGAAGATGAAGTACATTTTCTAGATAACTGCATAGAAAACAACCAATTACGAAAATCTTTCATGAGTGAAGTTAATCGACCTATATATTCATATATAGCTATTCTGATGGACACGTGGGGGGATTCGGGGGCTGTGATTGGATGGTCTCACACATCCCTTTTCCGATCATCAAAGCATAACGCTACGAAAGTTGGCCATTTTTGCCGATATCCAAACGATATCGGCAATAACAAAGACGCATGGTTCCGGTTTCTTCCACGTGTATAAAGTACACGCATACCTCGCCAGGCTTGTGTCTGTGGCTAGTCGACAGACGATGCAATTTGCTTTGTGTGTGTTTTTGTTGTTGCTTACTGTACATGACATACATTACGTGTAAAATCCAGTTCTTTAATTGGCAGCAAACCTTGCAAATTTCCAGAAGCTGCAATCTGAAGCGACCTATCTCTGATTTTTGCAGACGATCTCTCCAATCACCAATGTTTAACACAAAATCAGCAAACTCTCCTGTCACATAGAACGTCCATTGTGTAGTGCAATGTTGAAATGAAGTTACCGGTCTGAAACATTTCGCCGTTTCTTCTGAGACAATCCTTGTTCTCTTATCATCTACAGATTTACCGCAGTCTTCACCACGCGAATTCCCAACAGAAGTCAGACTTTCGAACATACAATCTACGTAGGCAAGCATGATACGTCATAACGTCATATGATTCCAAAGATATTGACGTAATGCTAAGCATCCGGTTATCTTGAGTTTTCTCCGTAATACATGTCCGTGGGTTTTTCAATGTTCGGTTATTTCCGTGGCTTCATGCAGAACTGAAGGGAACCGTCGTCTGCAATCAATGACATGGACCATTCTGGTCCTTGTTGCTGACAAAAACATGATTTTAACACAGAATTTAATGTCAGAATAGCTATATAAACGCTATTGTGTTTTCATCGTAGCAATAGGGTCCGATATTTAGACTCGAACAAGTATAATGCGACTCGTCTTCGACTCGTCGGCATTATACTTGTCTCGTCTAAATATCGGGCCCTATTGCTACGCTGAAAACACAATAGCTGTTAATGATGTACCAAGTCAACTTTTGCAAGTAGACAAAGTACAAACTAAATTGGGAGAATTTGTATATAATTGCTTCAAAAAAAGAGAAACAATGTAATTATTTGGTTATTTATCTTCCCGTGTCTTATAAACACCACGTTTCATGACAATAAAGTTTATTCGTATTCGTATTCGTATTCACATACACACAGACACACAGACACAGACACACACACACACACACACACACATACCTAAAGTGTGGATGGTTACCTAAGAGGCGGCACTGGGTGGAGTGCCTTTCTAGTGCACTTGCACTACAACAGCACTGGGTGCAGTACTCGCTCCGGCATCGAAGAATTTTGCACTAAAAAATGCACAAAATTTGACCTATTTCGTCGCCTATAGAGGACGGAAGGAATGTCATTTTGAACATTGTTATGACATTCTTTCCGTCAAAAAAGTCAATTTAACGGTGTTAAATGAAGCGATCATCCACACAATTAGGTTGCCATCCAGAGTTTAGGTTGCCATCCACGTGTGGATGGTTGCCTTATGGTGATTTAGGCAACCAAAGCTGTGGAAACGGGGGTACACACACACACACACACACACACACACACACACACGCGCGCGCGCGCGCGCGGGCACGCGCGTGTGGGCACTGGCAATAATAAGAGGAACGCAGGTTATTCATAATCCTCTCTTATCACATTTTACATAAGTGAGCAAAAACGCACTATATTGATGGTTACATGCCCTGACACTAAGACTATTCTGTCAATTTTCCACCTTGATAACTGTCGAATTTACAAGAAGGACGAATGTCACACTTTTTTGCATTACATCATAATGGGGAATAAATAAATATCTTTTAAGTATTCTTCTTCTTGTTTGTTCATGGGCTGAAACTCCCACGTTCACTCATGTTTTTGCACGAGTTGAGTTTTACGTGTATGACCGTTTTTACCCCGCCATTCAGGCAGCCATACGCCGATTTCGGGGGATTTTCTGTATTCGTTTTGTTGCCATTTTGTATGTAGGATTGCTTTTATCCATAAAGCTGCAAACTACCGAGACGTTTATGATTTTACTTGCAGGTTGTGACCATAACTATACAGCACTCAGTGGCACCATTCAGCCACCAGACGTCCCTAGTTGGTACAGCGGTGGCATCGCCTGCACTTACGTCATTACGGCGCCAAAGGGTTACCGCATCACGCTCAATGTTACCTTCATGAGTTCATACTCCTCATATGCATGCTTGGAGGTGTGTGGATGATGGTCGATCTTTTTTGATAAATGTTGATTAGGCCCAAACAAAAAATAGGTCTGTTTACGGTAACATAGGCCAAACAAATAGGGTCGGTAGGTCGGGATTTTTTTTCTTCCCCAAAAACCATATTTTTACGTGGTTTTTTTCCAAATGCCAAAAAAAAAAGTCTAGGGTCGCGCGAAAAAAAATAGGGTCGGTAGGTCGGGATTTTTTTTTTCTTTTTTTTCCAAAAAACCATATTTTTACGTTGTTTTTTTCCCCCCAAATGCCAAAAAGAAGTCTAGGGTCGCGCGAAAAAAATAGGGTCGGTCGGGTTACCGTAAACAGACTATTTTTTTTGTTGGCCTTATTCAGAATGTTTAGTCTTCTTCTTCTCGTTTGCTCTTTCTGGACATCCACTTATGTGGCACGCACGAATGCAGCCGTCGCATTTAGGGACACCAGGTCGCCAAACGCAGATTGATTAGTCAATATGTGCTGATCTAGGAGACGTTAAAACAAAGTAGGGGACACAGTCTTAAGTCCGACAATTGCCCTACGCTCCCTTCTCTCTTTCCCAGTCTCTGAATCTAGAGAGTGTCTGTCTGTCTGTGTGTGTGTCTGTCTGTGGTCGCCATACCTCTGAGATGGCAAGAGGCAGGAACAAGATAGTGTGCACGTACACTCCCTAGGTGCGGCAGATGTGCACCTGGGTTTTAGTTTCTTGATTCATTGTTTCCTTTCTCAGATTATGGACCTCCCATTTATTGAATACAGCCTATATGGTGCAAGACCAGTTCAGTGCCTACTGTTCACCTGTAGCAAGCACATCATGCCAGTGATATTAGAGACTCGCTATTGCTCCTATGAGGGGAAGAAATGAAGAATGAAAAATTAACTGGACAGTTCCGGAAATTTCTAGAAGGTAAGGGAGATAACTGTTCACCTGTAGCAAGCACATCATGCCAGTGATATTAGAGACTCGCTATTGCTCCTATGAGGGGAAGAAATGAAGAATGAAAAATTAACTGGACAGTTCCGGAAATTTCTAGAAGGTAAGGGAGATAACTCTTTTTTGTCTGTGGTCGCCATACCTCTGAGATGGCAAGAGGCAGGAACAAGATAGTGTGCACGTACACTCCCTAGGTGCCGCAGATGTGCACCTGGGTTTTAGTTTCTTGATTCATTGTTTCCTTTCTCAGATTATGGACCTCCCATTTATTGAATACAGCCTATATGGTGCAAGACCAGTTCAGTGCCTACTGTTCACCTGTAGCAAGCACATCATGCCAGTGATATTAGAGACTCGCTATTGCTCCTATGAGGGGAAGAAATGAAGAAAGAAAAATTAACTGGACAGTTCCGGAAATTTCTTGAAGGTAAGGGAGATAACTCTTTTTTTGTATCCAAACAAAGGAGGTAAAGCTAATGATAATGGGATAGCGAGCGTCTTAAATTGCTACAGGGCTCCGCTTACTCCCGGGCGAAGCCGGGCTTAACTGCTAGTTTATAATAAAACAGAGACAATCCCAAAAGTCTTGCTATTTGTGTTAGTACATGGTAATTAAAGTAACGAGACGAAATAAGAAAACGTTTGTATAACTGAAATGCACATGCATTTAACAGTTAAATAGCTCCCATGATCTGTAATCAAATTATAATTCAATGCGTTTGCTGGTACGCCTGTGACACAATATTCAAAAGTGTATACGATCTAAAATCTTTTGTCGTTGCATTTAGAATCAATAGTTCTTGGTTCAAAACATCGCAAAAGGTGCTTCCATTGACATTACCTTGATTATTGCAAACAATTACCATTTATCGGAAGGGTGCAAAATTGCAGCAGAGGATAATCATGATGACAGCAATGACACTGATGACGAAACATGTCTTATATCTATTGGCTGTACAGGTTCGTGATGGAGGTGATGAATCTGCTCCAATGTTCAATACATTATGCACTTACTACGGTTTACCGTATGAACAACGGTCGTTTGGAAATAAGCTGTGGGTCAGGTATACGAAGAGATTTTCCTGGGACCCTTGGTACTACTCCGCGAACACCCGCATCAGCAATGGATCCATTGCCACTTATACATCAGGTTATAACTAAACGCATTATCTCGCTGTTTCTTTCGGTTTGTCCCTGTCTGTCTTTCAGTCTGACAGTCATTCTGCCGTCTGTCTGCCTCTCTCTCTCTCTCTCTCTCTCTCTCTCTCTCTCTCTCTCTCTCTCTCTCTTAGTGTGTGTGTGTGTGTGTGTGTGTGTGTGTGTGTGTGTGTGTGTGTGTGTGTGTGTGTGTGTGTGTGTGTGTGTGTGTGTGTGTGTGTGTGTGTGTGTGTGTGTACACGTTGGCATTCTGTTTTGGGATGTTAGCTAAATTGCCTTGTCTCGTCTTGTCTTGTTTTGTCTTGTCTTGTCACGTCGAACACAGAAGAAGAAGAAGAAGAAGAAGAAGAAGAAGAAGAAGAAGAAGAAGAAGAAGAAGAAGAATTTAAGAACAAGAACAATATCAAGAAAAATAAGAAGTCTTGTCTCATTTAACATTGTGTCCCTGCCACCAACAACCTCATCCACTGCTATCTAAGGGAAAACTTTGATTCTTTTTCGTTGGTTCACAGAGAAGACAGATGACTACTTCTTGCTCGTAGCTGCCAGCCCGAGGTCATATTACTCCTCGTCCTCCTCGTCCTCAAGTCACGCCATATATCGCGTTGACCCCGATACCGCCGCTTACTACCGTATCCCAATGAACCGTACGCTGTACAACCCCATGGCAATAGACTATGATCCTGTGGAAGAAAAGATCTACTGGACGGAAAAAGGGACCATTGTGAACCGCATTCGATCCTCTTCCCTCAACGGACGGAACATTGCGACCGTCCTCAGTGCAAATACAGGTTAGCTGAGAATATAATTTGTCTGTGCATTTTGTTTATTTGTTTGTTTGTTTGTTTTCCCTTCAGACCCGCCTGAACAACCATGCGAGTCAACAGTGTGTGTTGACGTTCAATAGACGTAGAACATATACGCTGAGATTGTCTAAAATGTATTAAAAGCTATGATGTAAATAAATGGCACACACTTACAAAGTTCAATTACCTCATAACATTAGGAACATCGTCTTGACCTTCGTCAAGTTTCTAGATCATAGTAGAGTCGAATTCGGGAAATCTATTTCTCAAATGTTTCTGAAGCTTAAGCTTCGGGACTTCATACAAATCCAGGTTTTAATGGCCTCTAAGCAAGATCAAAGTTGCATTGATCTTTGACAAATGTTAAGGTAAAAGCAAGATCCAAGCTGGTTCAAAAGATAGTCACTTTTCTTTGCAGCTATATTATGCTCGACTCTTTGCAACTTGGATAGTTTATAGCCATCACACATTTTGCATGCTTGATGTGTGATTTGTCATCCGTACATTGAACTCCATGTGTATGAGTGTGGTCATAACTGCAATCTACGTAAACTTCTATGTGTTTCGTTCTAAAGTTAATGCGGAGGCTGTACTTGACGGCATAGCAGTGGACCCTCTGTCGCGACTCATTTTCTACAGTGACGCCGGGAACAAAGAGATCGTCATGCTGACCATGTCCAGTCCTCGCAAACGCAAAATTGTGGCCTCGTCCGGGGTCGACAAACCGCGTGCTGTAGTGCTGGACCCAACCAACGGGTACGTAGCTATGTATGCCGGAGACAACTTTACACCATGCGATGTAGCACGGTATCCAAGAGATATTCCATACGATTTATAGAGTAGGAGTCACTAACTACGTAAAAATGTCCTTGTGTTCGAAATAAAGCCACTGAATGTCTTGTGTCAGAAGTGTATAACGGTGGTTGTTGTTATTGTTGTTGTTTTTGTTGTTGCTGTTGTTGTTTTGCTTGATGTGTATTTATACTGATGTATAGCGTGTTAGCTGTTTTTGTGAGGTGTTTTTATGTTTGATGGGAAGTAGGAAGAGTCATTACTTTCCCCCCATCTTTTTACTCGGTTTACACAGTAAATGACACAAAACGTTTCTGACCTTTCTTACGTTTGTTTTTATGGTGGGCAGTGTCGTGTACTGGACAGACTGGGGCACTCCGGCCAAGATTGAGCGAGCAAACTATGACGGCAGTGAGAGAACAACGGTGATCAACTCGAACTTGAACTACACTAATGGACTGGCAATTGACGTTCCACGTGAGCTAATAAAACACATATACTAGTGTATACTTTTGCATTTGAATGTGTGTCTGCACACACCTCATCCCTCTCCCCCTTCCTCTCTTTCTTTCGTTCTTTAGCTCTCCCTCTCTTTCTCCTTCTCTCTCTGATTTGGGCGTGGAGAATAGTGTGTATGCATTACTTAAATCGTGTTCATCAATTGACGAGCGTGGTTGTGTGTCTCATGACATTTTATTACTATATAAACATGATTGTTATTGTAACTTTACATCTGTGCAGACAACAAGCTTTACTGGGTTGATGCTGGCACGGATCTAGTGGAGTCTTCGAATCTCGACGGCAACGGCAGAACTGTCCTTTACAAAGGGTTATCCTACCGCAATTTCTTTGGCCTGGCTCTTTTCCAGAATTCACTGTACATTACAGATCAGGGATATCGGAGGTAATTAGGTTATATGTTAGTAACAGGTACATCTACCCATGTATTTGTGTAAACAGACTGGGCTGGACATAAGACCAATAAGTCTACACAGATGTCAATCAGGCAATAGGGAATGCAATGATGTCTCACGCTTTCCTTCTTTGCCACTACTAAAGCAAACGTGTGCAAGATTGTATGTTACACGCTTTGGGGCATGGCAAGAACGGAGTCAAACTCGAAATCGTCCCCCCAAAAATGCACACATGGCTTTTATTTCTCCCGCTGTTTCGTTTCTTCTCTATACAAATTCGTCAACACTGAGAATACTGCAAACGGCATCGCAGACGACAGTACTGTTTCCATACGCGAGTTTAGCTGCCATTGGTCATCGGCTCGCTCATGGGGCCTGTCAGTCTGAATAATGAAGGACAGAGTTGTGAACAGCTAGATAAGACAAACAAACCGAAAAGACATTTTGCCCATGCAGACACAGAAAGACGTAATAAAGAATGCGATGCTCAAAAAAATACAGACAGTGACTGTGACGTCATCCATAGTTGTTCGATCATTTCCGTCAAAAAGTAGATGTCTCCACAATGGCTGCTCCTGTGTTCAGCCATGTCAAGCGTGAGTACGCAAAACGTGTTTGTTCTCTCCTCCGTTAAAGCTGTGCGACATAAATGCTATTCAGACTTGGTCGTGTGACAGAGTTTTCTTCCACACTCGATTAGCGGATGTCTACCTCAGCCTGACGGCTTCGATAGACAATCGTCATCTGTACAAATATTTTCATCAAAAGTCTGTATGGTAGTTTTTGATATATACTCTGCACAGACGGACAAAGAGACATTCATACCGTGGGTGGCAAACCTCAATCTTTGCCCTTGTGAAATTATTCAGTAAAGTATTTACTGAATGTAAAAAGACGGCTTGGATAAGGCACCACAACCACTTTCTCTGTGCCTTGGTGACCATGCAGTTCTCGTTAAAGTGTGGTCAGAGTAATGAAGAATTACATGAAATTACGTCTCTTATTACTATTGCGAATTTAATTTTTGTTGCATTTTTATTGTAGATATTTCCCCCTCTCATGGACTAACAAGAAGGGCAAAGCCCATACGACTCACATGCTTGACCTTGACCTTTACATGACCTTGACCTTGAGGGTCAAGGTCAAATAACTAAACCTAGCAATGACATCATACACTAAGAACTGCTTTACACATTTTTCCTACCAAAATACATGTGACCTTGACCCAAGGTCAAGGTCATCCAAGGTCATGCAACACAAAGCTGTTAATTCAAGACATAGGAAGTACAATGGTGCTTATTGGCTCTTTCTACCATGAGATATGGTCACTTTTAGTGGTTCACTACCTTATTTAGGTCACATTTCATAAGGGTCAAAGTGACCTTGACCTTGATCATATGTGACCAAATGTGTCTCATGATGAAAGCATAACATGTGCCCCACATAATTTTTAAGTTTGAAACAGTTATCTTCCATAGTTCAGGGTCAAGGTCACTTTAAAATATGTATACAATCCAACTTTGAAGAGCTCCTGTGACCTTGACCTTGAAGCAAGGTAAACCAAACTGGTATCAAAAGATGGGGCTTACTTTACCCTATATATCATATATAGGTGAGGTATTCAATCTCCAAAACTTCAGAGAAAATGGGAAAAATGTGAAAAATAGCTGTTTTTTAGACAACATTTATGGCCCCTGCGACCTTGACCTTGAAGCAAGGTCAAGATGCTATGTATGTTTTTTGGGGCCTTGTCATCATACACCATCTTGCCAAATTTGGTACTGATAGACTGAATAGTGTCCAAGAAATATCCAACGTTAAAGTTTTCCGGACGGCCGGACGTCCGGCCGGCCGGACGGAGGGACGGACGGACGGACGGACGGACGACTCGGGTGAGTACATAGACTCACTTTTGCTTGCATGTGAGTCAAAAATAGCAGAACAATGGAAATGTATGTTCAACATATGTGAGAATGTGTGAGGACATTTGATCTGTGTATGTCCGTGATATGAAAAGAACAATTGCCGTAATACTTTGACTGAAAGACATTAACAAATGGAGGATTTCATTCAAAATATTGAGAGCTATTAAGTTAGCTTCGACTGTGTACGTGTGCCTTGAATGACCAAACATATAATGACTTTATTTTCTCTTCAATTACAGGTACGATTCCTATTACTATTCCCGTATGAACTATTTGCTGGAGCTACCCCTAGGTAGGAAAGACCTAAACGTGTCTCAGATCTTGTCCATGAGTCAAACACTTAACGATATCCACGCCTACCACGAGAAAACGCTTGCGAGTGGTAAGTAAGGCATATACATAGGTCTTCTTTTATTCCATGGTGTCGTGTACATTCCGTCGGTTGAATGAATGTATGATATCGTGTGTAAGTGAAGGCAATCCTTGCCAATTATTCAGCAACGTAGGTCCTCAGGAACACACCTGTACATAACGTTGTAGTTAGAGATAATGATTTTTGTTATTTATATGTATGTGTTATGTCTATGTCAATGTCAAATTCTGTGTCTATAAGGGAATCAAGAGAGCTGGAACATCAGACAACAATGTACGACAAATTTAGTTGTTCTTTAGTCGCGCATACAGCACCCAGGCTGTTCATGTTTGTTAATGTGAGCAATTTGAGAATTAGTCTTATATATACCCATGTAAAAGAAAGACCTGGCTAGATCTGATAGGGTGAGGCGAACAGGTTTTACTGGGCGGAGTGGGCAATCAAGTTTCAGAGTTTTGGGAGGCGTTATCAAACAGTATTGCTTTTAATCAATCAATCAATCAATGAAGCTTATATCGCGCATATTCCGTGGGTACAGTTCTAGGCGCTCTGCAGTGATGCCGTGTGAGATGAAATTTTATACGGCCAGTAGATTGCAGCCATGTCGGCGCATATTTACCTTTCACGGGCTTATTCCAAGTCACACGGGTATGGTAGACAATTATTAACTGTGCCTAAGCAATTTTGCCAGGAAAGACCCTTTTGTCAATCGTGGGATCTTTAACGTGCACACCCAATGTAGTATACACGGGGGGTGGTTCGGACACCGAAGAGAGTCTGCACACAAAGTTGACTCTGTGAAATAAATTTCCGCCGAACCTGGGATCGAACTCGCGCTGACAGCGGCCAACTGAATACAAATCCAGCGCGCTACCAACTGAGCTATATCCCCGTGTAAGGGACTTGTTCACAACCACAGATCCATCTTGGCTCGAACGTGAAATGGGAGCATCCTTTACTCTGGACACATGTAACATTCAACAGCCCTTATAGCTGCTTCTTGTTCAGAGTGGGAATGTGTCACTTAGTTAATTTTGAAGATCACCATTATTTAGTGTGGATTATAAAATTACGTGTGTCTAATTCTGCCCTGAAAGACAGCAAACTGGCAGACTAATGGTCCTGGTAGCAATTTTGAGTCCCTGCAAATTGAAAAGTTTACTCGTGTCAGTTTGGAATGATTCAGTAATATAGCTATTATATAGCTATTCTGATGAACACGTGGGGGAATTCGGGGGCTGTGATTGGATGGTCTCTTCCGATCATCAAAGCATAATGCTACGGAAGTCGGCCAATTTTCTCAATATCCAAAAGCATATTGTCAATAACAAAGACGCTTGGTTCCGGTTTCTTCCACGTGTATAAAGTACACGCATACCTCGGCAGGTTTGTTTATGTGACAAATCGACAGACAATGCCATTTGCTTTGTGTGTGTTTTTGTTGTTGCTTAATGTACATGACATACATTACGTGTAAAATCCAGTTCTTTAACAGGCAACAAACCGTGCAAATTTACAGAAGCTGCAATCTGAAGCGACCTATCTATAATTCTAGCAGACGATCTCTCCAATGTTTAACACAAAATCAGCAAACTCTCCTGTCACATAGAACGTCCATTGTATAGTGCAATGTTCAAATGAAGTTACCGGTCTGAAACATTTAGTCGTTTCTTCTGAGACAATCCTTGTTCTCTTATCATCTACAGATTTACCGCAGTCTTCACCACGCGAATTCCCAACAGAAGTCAGACTTTCGAACATACAATCTACGTAGGCAAGCATGATACGTCATGACGTCATATGATTCCTAGCATTTTGACGTAATGTTAAACATCCGGTTATCTCGAGTTTTCTCGGTAATACATGTCCGTGGGTTTTTTAATGTTCGGTTATTTCCGTGTCTTCATGCCGAAAGGGAACCGTCGTCTGCAATCAACGACATGGATCATTCTGGTACTTGTTGCTGACAAAAACATGATTTTAACACAGAATTTAATGTCAGAATAGCTATATAAACGCTATTGTGTTTTCATCGTAGCAATAGGGTCCGATATTTAGACTCGAACAAGTATAATGCGACTCGTCTTCGACTCGTCGGCATTATACTTGTCTCGTCTAAATATCGGGCCCTATTGCTACGCTGAAAACACAATATCTGGTAATATAGCTATTCTGATGAACACGTGGGGGTATTCGGGGGCTGTGATTGGATGGTCTCTTCCGATCATCAAAGCATAATGCTTCGGAAGTCGGCCATTTTACTCAATATCCAAAAGCATATTGTCAATAACAAAGACGCTTGGTTCCGGTTTCTTTCACGTGTATAAAGTACACGCATACCTCGCCAGGTTTGTTTCTGTGACTAGTCGACAGACGATGCCATTTGCTTTGTGTGTTTTTTTGTTGTTGCTTACTGTACATGACATACATTACGTGTAAAATCCAGTTCTTTAACAGGCAACAAACCTTGCAAATTTACAGAAGCTGCAATCTGAAGCGACCTAGCTATCTCTGATTCTAGCAGACGATCTCTCCAATGTTTAACACAAAATCAGCAAACTCTCCTGTCACATAGAACGTCCATTGTATAGTGCAATGTTTCAAATGAAGTTACCGGTCTGAAACATTTAGTCGTTTCTTCTGAGACAATCCTTGTTCTCTTATCATCTACAGATTTACCGCAGTCTTCACCACGCGAATTCCCAACAGAAGTCAGACTTTCGAACATACAATATACGTAGGCAAGCATGATACGTCATGACGTCATATGATTCCTAGCATATTGACGTAATGCTAAACATCCGGTTATCTCGAGTTTTCTCCGTAATACATGTCCGTGGGTTTTTCAATGTTCGGTTATTTCCGTGGCTTCATGGACCATTCTGGTACTTGTTGCTGACAAAAACATGATTTTAACACAGAATTTAATGTCAGAATAGCTATATAAACGCTATTGTGTTTTCATCGTAGCAATAGGGTCCGATATTTCAAGTGATCCGGTCCGTCCGTTTCCATAGCGCACTTTCATCCATAGTTAGTACTTCTACTGGAGCCCCTCAGGGCACAGTATTGTCTCCAGTTCTGTTCACATTATACACTAACGATTGTCAAGGCACTGTTACGACCCCTCTTGTGAAATATTCTGACGATTCTGCCCTTGAAGACCTGTCTGACTCTGATTCTGTTTATTTTTCTGAAGTTCAAAATTTCAGCTCCTGGTGTAAAGATAACTATTTAGCCCTAAATGTAACAAAAACAAAAGAGCTAGTTATTGACTTTCGCAAAAACCCAGCTACAGTTTCAGATTTGTACATAGATGGTGTGAAAGTTGAGCGAGTGACTGAATACAAATATCTCGGAACAGTCATTGACAACAAACTAAATTTCTCCTCAAACACTAAAGCTATCCACAAGAAGTGTCAGTCAAGAATCTACTGCTTACAAAAGCTCAGAAGTCTGAACATCAACAGCCGCATCCTCCAAACATTCTATACTTCACACACAGACCTCCATACCAGCAGATGAAAGAGAAAGTGAGAATGGATTCAATGAATGAAGAGTAAGAATGTGCTTGGGCGGGTGGTGAACACATGTGGTAAGATTGTGGGGGTGAGACAGGAAGGATTGACTGTGCTGTATGAACGACGTGTGGTGCGAAAGGCCCGTTGCATCATCCAGGATAGTAGTCATGTGCTCGCTCACCACTTTGAGGTCCTGCCCTCAGGACGTCGCCTCCGCACTCCCAGATTCCGCACGCTCAGAACTAAGAACAGTTTTATTCCAAAGTCAATTGGCTTTTTAAATACCTAAGTTAATTAAAACTAGTATGTGTACCGGTGAACATATGCACTGATTTCTGTGATGAATGAATGTGATAACCCTCGAATGACTAGTCCTGTGATAAATATTGTTCAATGACATATCTAGTCCTGTGATAATGATAGTTTTTAGCGTTAAACTTTTAACCTATTTGGAATCATGTTACTATTCCTGTTAGTGTACATATGCGTGCGCGAGTGTAGTATGCTTAGTATGCTTCGTATGGTATTTTTATCTGTTGTCTTATTATTTGTTTTGTCTTTTAATGTGCACCACACTGAAATTTCTCTGTATGAGATAATAAAGTATTCGTATTCGTATTCGTATTCGTATTCGTAGACTCGAACAAGTATAATGCGACTCGTCTTCGACTCGTCGGCATTATACTTGTCTCGTCTAAATATCGAGCCCTATTGCTACGCTGAAAACACAATAGCTGGTAATAATAGTAAAAACATGTTATTCATATTTTTACCTCATTGTGTACACAGCTGCACCTTTCAAATGAATACCATCAAAGACTACAGTAGTTGGCCAATATTTGCATTGCAGACTTTTCCTTCTGAAACATTTGAAACAACAACACAACATTCTAACCTGGTCTCCAAGTCACGTGGTCCTAAATGATAATTTTAGTTGTGGATACAATTTATATCTCCTTGCATTTCGTGCTACTGCGTACGGTTCGTTAAATTAACGCCAGACCTAGCGTATACGTAGAGCCATTATTCAAGAAAAGTTGAAGCAAAATAATGTTCTGACTTCGTGTTTAGGTCACCTTAACCCTATTGATGGTTTTACTCGTTTGATTGGATACACATTTTCAGGCCCAAACGGATGCGGAAACAACAATGGAGGATGTAGCATAATTTGCATACCGTTGCCGAACAACAGGAGCAAGTGCGCATGTCCTGATGGTCAGAATCTCACGTCTGACGGGAAACATTGTGGTAGGCCAAGCTATGTGTAGTAATATATACTTGAAAACAAGTCATGCACATGCAAGCAGCAAGGAACTATCTAATTCCAGTTACCATGTGAATTGTTTTGGTAACAATCTATTACATGATGAACTATGATTTCACCTGCTTCAACCATTCATATACTTCTGACAGGTTCCTAAACACATTAATTTTGTACTTAAATTAGAACTCAGTTTGTATTGGTATGTCTAATTTTTCTTTACTTTCTTAATTCATCAGGAACCAAATTTTTGAGCTGCAGGTATGGGTTACCTGGTAAATATGTAAAAGCAATTAAAGAAGAACTATTTTTCTATTCTTAGTAATTCATTTACTTGTTTATTTGTTTATGTATTTATTTCGTTATGAATTTATTCGTTTATGTGTTTGTTTATTCCTGTTTTTCTAGTATTCATTCATTGAATATTTATTTAGTTATTTATCAAAGTTTAGCTTTTAAAACATGCGGGTTTTTGTTCCTTTTGATGACTGTATTTTAACCAGAAAACATTTCATCATTTATTTGATGAATCAATTCACAGGCGATGAACCCTCACCCAGATCAACAACTACAAGTTCAACCACCACCACCACCACCCCTAAGCCGTTCGTTGTCCAAGCTAGCATCAGTTCCTCGGCGCCCAAACCGTTCGTGACGAACGGATTACTTGAGCTGAACTTGACCTGTGTCCTTGACCACAACATAAAGGTCATAGGTTACGAGTGGAACGTACCGTGCTTTCATCTAATCGGTAACACGTGCGTCTTGAGACCTCAAGCTTCCGACAATGAGAAAAATGTTACATGCATGGCAAATATGGAGTATGGTTGGACGTCGCAGACCGCTGTGTATCAAATCCGTTTGGAATGTGAGTACAGGGAGGCTGCTGGCGATTTCGTACAGAATGAAATAGATGTTATTATTTTGAAATTAGCCTCAACCGAAAGTTTAACTGCATTATGTATCGATTGAACATTGGGTTTCCCTTCTTTGAGCCATGTGACATCAGAGTCCTTCAAAGGTCCTATTTAGGCTGCTATAGCCGAGACTACAAAACAGTGAATATTTGTGTGGGTTAAGTCGTAAACAAATAAAAGGAATTGTAGCTGAAAATTGATAAATACATCAATACTATTTGTATTTTTGACCTAGATTTGACACGTTACATAGATCTCAACAGTCATTGTTCAGCTCGAACGCTGCTTGGTGCGGTATCGGAGGAACATTGTCTGTCTGTCTCAATAAGGGTATATTATCCCTGAAAGAGATAATATTATAAAGTCCACAGCGATCTTTGTTGTTGCCGCCAATTACAATAAGTTGAAATAGGTGTTCCAAACAACGAAAACAGAATGTATACTTCTTTAGCTTGGCATTAACAGCCGTGAAAGGCATGAAACTAAAACATCCTTTTCATGTAGAAATTCAAGAGCTACATGCGTTTCTGATCGATTTAATATTAGTCACAGTTACATCACACGTTCATGTTCAAAAAGATGTTGTTTCTATGGGTACCCTCGCATGTTGGAATTCAAAGCAACTCAACAGCTGATCAAGCTGCAAAAGAATAGAAAGAAATGCTGATCACTGACAAGCACACCAAGTTTTCAGATTTCAAGTCTCACACAAAACAGAACATCAAACACCTGTGGTTGAGTGAATGGGACAGATAGGCAGAAAACAAACGGCATAGAATCCTCCTTCAAATGTCCGACAGTTTGCCTTGTACTGAAAGTGAGGGGAAAAGAAAGTGAGGATAGTATTGTACAGCAAAAAAACCCATGCCTTTGACACGTTCATGCCAAGTGACTAAATGTCATTGGAACAAGGGACTGTTCCTGTATTGGATGCAGTACCCAGTAATCGCCCACAATCTACTTTGGGGCGTTTGCAAGGTACTTAACCGTACTCCTCTCTCAACAGATCCACCACCATCTGCACCAACTATCACGGGGTACACGGCAGGCGAAATGAAACAAGCGGGCGAAAGGTTGACGCTCACCTGTACGGTCAGTGGCGGCAAACCGTTGGTCACATCCGTGAACTTCTGGTGCAACAGCCATCCGGATAACAAGACGGACGTCAGAGGCCAAAACAAAGTACAAAGCGTCCTTGACATTCGCTCTTTGGAGCCTGAAGACGACGCGATGAGCTGCGTATGTACGGGGGATTGGATGAATCGTGACTTCTACAAGCTGAGTGAAACGATCACTCTGCGCGTAAATGGTAAGAAGCGAATTCAAAGAATTGGGTGATGGTGGTTAAGGAAGCTTCATTGGCTCCCTCACCATCCACTTCCTTTTCCTGTCAAGTTCTTCTCTCCTTCCTCTTCTTCATCAATACATACCAACCTCTTTCTTCACTGTCTGTCTGTCTGTCTGTCTGTCTGTCTGTCTGTCTGTCTGTCTGTCTGTCTCTCTCTCTTTCTCTCTGTCTCTCTCTGTCTCTGTCTCTCGCTTTCTCTCTCTCTCTCTCTCTCTCTCTCTCTCTCTCTCTCTCTCTCTCTCTCTCTCTCTCTCTCACACTCTCGTCTGCTCCCTCTTTTTCGTTTGGCTTCCTCACAGTTTTGTATGTTTGACTGTTCAGAATGTAGACAAATATATTTTCAAGTTCACATTACTGTTATGAGATAACATGTTCCTAGTTTGACAAAGTCAGATTGTGCTCCCATGAAGGCTGTTTTAAGAGAGACTATTTTTGGCAAGATTCAAGATTTCAATTATCATTATAGAGCCTACGAGGAGTATGGCAAACAAATAAGAGGTATAACAATTTATCACAAAACCTACAATACGTTCACAAATGTAACGGAATCTCTACAGCCTTCCAGGTGACAAGTCTGTGTTCTCTGTGAAGTGTAAAGCTCTACATTTAGATTTAAAACGGGTGTACCAAGCCGTCACGGTGTATTCACTTTATTTACAAACGACTTCATTAAAAATCCCTCTGCAAATTAATTCATTTACTTTTACAGGAACGTCCAGCAACGTCCACGGAAAAACGGGCTCCTCAACAGACTCCTCAACCTCAACAAGGTCCATTGTTGGTGCGGTTGTTGGTGTTGGTGTTGTCATCATCATTGTCATCGTAGGAATCGTAGGAATCGTCTTCTGGAAGAAACGTAAGAGAAGAGGCGCGAGGGACATGGGAAGGGGCAATGGTAATGGAGGGGGAGGGGGGGCTGTGTTAAAAGGGTGTGACGACCAAATTTGCCAGGGGAACTGAGTTTGACATGAGATCGAGTGTCTGATGGTTGTGGTAGTTGTCGTTGTTATTGCTGACGGTGATATTTATGAGCATTTACACAGCAATCTGTATGAAATCTCTGTTTTGTTGTTGCTATCTTTCTGTCCTGCATAGCAATATCGGTTGAAGGGACGTTTACAAAAAACTCTCTCTTTCGTGCTTATTTTTTCTCTTTCTGTCATTCTCCCTGTATCTCTCTCTCTCTCTCTCTCTCTCTCTCTCTCTCTCTCTCTCTCTCTCTCTCTCTCTGTCACTCGCCCCCCCCCCCCCCCCCCTCTTTCTCTCTCTGTATTAAAAACCACTTCATGTCTGTCTAATTTAACGCGTCTTAATTTTCCACAGTCACCAGTATGGTGAAGATCACCATCATCAGCCTTGTCCCACCACTTTTTGTTTTAAATATGTTTTATTGCGTGTTTGTGCGTCTAATAGACATATTGTAAGAAAAGGTCTAGTCGTAAATCGTAATACTTGTCTCTGTCTCTGTCTCTCTCTCTCTTTCTCTTTCTCTTTCTCTCTTAGTTGGATTTGGAAAGCTGGACATCTTGCTGAAGTCATTAATACAATTGTAAAGTTAATTTTTATGTTTTATTTTCAAACTGTCCCCTAAATAATCGAATGCCCAATAAAAAAAAAGCGAATTTCTGCATAATTATTTTAAATTTATTTTATTCGTTTCTCTCTGCAGGTCGTAACGCACGTGACGACACAAACGGCCTGGTTTCGAACATCCAGTATACCACAGGTTCCGAGTCTCTCTCCTAAATCTTAGCGGCGCAATCATCAGAGAGTCGTACGACAGGAGGAAACGACCAGTGATCAGAGCCATCTTACATACTTCTGCCGTGTTTCTGGGATTTTCTGGCATGCTTCAGTCCTGACCCTTAATGCCAGATATTGTATATTTACCACGGCATTTAAATTGAATACAGTTTTGTTTAAACCAGAGCAGAAGAACAATGGTGACAGCGTGATAGAAAATAAATAAAAGACCACAAATTACTATACTCAGATATTTCAGAAGAGGACACTTATGGAGAAGTACAACGGTTTCGACACCTTTAGTCTTCTTTAGATGGCGTTTATGACGATGGTTGGTTATTGTTGTTTTTCGTCTCTTCAGCTTACCTTTTTACCTTTGGGAATGGGATCTTTCTTTCTGCTTTCAGCCTTAGGAAGAAACAAAACAGAAAAAAGAAAACTGACGAAAGTACAAAAAGAATAATAGAAAAAAGAATATTCTTAATATTGATAATAATAATTCGTAAATGATTTTGAAGATGCCCAGAGTCGAATGCATTGCCTTCTCAGATAATTTCTTTTATTTGCCTCTATCATTAATTTTGTACATATTTCCTCAACAAAGACCACTAGGTTGGCGTAACTGTGGATGTTTCGTTTTGTCTATAGTAAAACATCCCATGAACTATATCCGTTCTTATTTTTTTACGCGCATGATTGTTTTATTAATGACACTTTCAGAAACGTTTAGAAACGTGTTAAGTGGTGGTAAGTGACAGAGAAAGTAGAATTATCAGACATCGCCCCACTGTGATATTTTGACTTTGTACAAGTTTCATTCAAATGTACAGTAAGACTCCTTTTTGTACGATTTTTTTTCTTCAAATTGTAGTTGTTGGTATTCGTTGTGATTTCTTTGATGTTCTTGTTTGAAAATATTATATTTTTAAAAGCTTAGCATTGTGCACATTCTCTAAAAATTAGAACACAAATGTAGTATTGACAGAAATAACAATAACTTTTTACTTGTATGTAACGACCTTTGGAGAAATACTTGAAAAAGTGTTCTCAACTACATTGGTAAAATAAACAAAGCAAGAACTCTTTGGTATAAAGTCAGTGTTTTACTGTGATAATCCGATCGTTTTAATGTTTGTTGAAGGTTTTTCTTTAACTCTTACCAGTTTACTCCCTTGTCCGAAGATATCTTCGGATGACTCGCTACGGAAATTCCCATTTACTTTATTCTAAGGACAAGCCCTTCTATGCACTCAAAATAACAACACAAACAGTTTATTGATTAAATTATCGTTGCATGTTGACAGATTTTTTAAAAAGATCAATACTTTGCTTGGTTTTCCTGATATATTTTTGGTATACATCACGTACGGTCATAATCTGTTGCATAAAATCCCTTTTTGGTGCGCCTGTGCTCTGTTCGCCATTGTAGCAAACTTTCGCGATTGACAGTCAGGAATTTGTGCAAGCTGATATTTCAGCACAGTGAGTTCATCTGAGCCTGAGATTGATAAGCTGTACTCAGATGGTGATAATGTTTCTAGTTTTAAGCATATACTGGCACTGAAAACTTGAGCAACAAAGAAAATTGGCAGCAAGTAGTCACTGCTTCGAGACAGCAAGTGTTCCCGTTTCTATTTTTAGATTGGCGAAAATACTCGAATACCGTTCTACATTTTGCTTTTTTTTTTTCTAATACAGAGCATGCTGCATAATTATGCGGTATAGTTTCACACATAGTTTTATATGTGCACCTGTGAATTGATCAAAGTACTACCAGAAAAACATTATATTAAGTTCGAATTTTTCTGCGCCTAAGGTACATGCACATTTTACCTTAACGAGTGTGTTAGCGAATCGTATTTAGACTTAAGAGGTGTGTATAATATATTTGAATTTTTATTGGATTGATTTCGTTAGTTTTGTTTTCATTGTTGTTTCCCTTTTAGTTTTGATTTTGAAACTGTATCAGTAAAAAAAAAAAAAAAAAATTATTTAAAGGCATAGAAAGCTGATGAATATACACGCTAATTGCTTTACCCAGAGCTGGAGACAGACTAAATTAAGTTCCCTGCAAAATATTGTGGTCTAGGAGCCCTTAAATGTTGAGATATTTGAATTTTTATTTTGATCTAGATGGTCCTATTTATAGATTTGGCAACACATGTAACGTTGATGCAAGGGAGCTAACACCGCGGCTTTGTTGACATCCTCACTTTTTCAGAGGCTAGAACAAGCTGTAATGCATGTATTATGGTCCGCGCATGGTGACATATCGTCATTATATGGTCTTATGGTGCGTTTGACATCGATTGTGGGCAAACTACACTTTGTAAACACGGGAGTGCGTTAGTATGCCTTTAAAGATTTGTATCAGCTTTGCATTTTTTTCAATGTACACGCTGTAACTGATAGCATAGGGGTTATTCTCGAATGTATTCTCTTTACTTTGTTCAGTAATACTCCAGTTAGATAATGATACAGACATGCAGACAACTTTTGGCTTCCATGTTACGAAGTTGACTCACTTTGAAACCCTTGTCATTTACTGAACGTAGACAAAAAAAACTGTGCAAGTATTTCTAATTATTTCTCTGCAGGCCAAGGATAAAATATGGAACCAGTATTCATTATTGAAATCAATTTGTATGGTTAATGTACATTTCATTTAAGTAAAGAAATATCAACTTCGTAAAATGATTTCCTCTGGAGAATAACTCATATGTTAAACAGCATTATGCCTTTTTCTGGAAAGTTCCAAAGCTAAAACACTGTAACAAAACGCATTTCAAACTCAGTACTTAAAGTCAAAGCCAATGAACACTGTTGTGATTTAAAAACGTTGACTTGGCAGGTCAGTTTCAATATTATCTTCTCGACGGTACCCCAATGGCTTTCTTAATCACCCACAAATATTTGGGGTAACTAAGCAGCAACAAATACTGTGTTGCTCAAATCACTAAAACGTCGGATGTAGTTTATTTCTGACCTCTTTATTTAAATTAAGCATTACATATTAACTGCGGCAGACGTCATAGAAAAGTACAACATCTAACATGATTCAAGTTAGTTTTTGATTGCGTTCGCTTTTGTGGAATATTAATTTTTAACTTGAATAAACTTCGTGTTTTTACAATTATTTGAATTGTTTTAGCTGGTGTTCTGGCAGTTGTTTTGTGCTCTGTCTCTCTATCTCGCTTCGTACATTATACCACTTTCAAGGAAGAGAACGTTAGCAGGTTCCAGGGGAAAGAATCGCACCAAGCACATTTTATACACGCGAACCGTTATGTCCCTTCTTAGGAAGTAGCATTGAGATGTGATATATTTTATCAAAGAAACGTGGTCAAACATAAGAAAAAATAACTCTGTGTGTGTGTGTGTGTGTGTGTGTGTGTGTGTGTGTGTGTGTGTGTGTGTGTGTGTGTGTGTGTGTGTGTGTGATCATATTGTCTTTCTACTAAACATTTCACAATCAACTTTCAGCACATACAGGTATCTTCAAGAAAAGACAATTTCTCAACAAACAAATAAATATATTTTTTAGGTCATGCAATGATATTAAATCCTCCCGCAGCATATTTACATTACAAATTGTTGAACTGTGTACTGCATCATTGTGTTGGAAGAGTGTCCCCTTGGACAGGACATGGACATGCTCGATGGACTTGTGTATAGTATGTATGTGTGCTTCGTGCATCATTTCAGACGCAGCACATAACACTAATAATCAATGAATAGAAATACATCAATATAATTAAAACAGAAACACATAGAAGAACAAGGCTTCGCTGGCATTAACTCACTCCGGCGTTTTCCTTTCTGTTCACGAACGCGGGCGTGTGTGGGGGGGCGGGCGGCGGGGGGAGAATGTATATACTGAATAAGTATTGCATCCAGTTGCTCCTCTTTTATAGAATGAAGCCTATATAAGCCAATCTGACGAGTGCATGCTGAAGGAAGTTAACGAGTTATAGGTCTTCATGATGATTAAATCAAAAAGTGAAAAGATATCAGAATGTTTACTTCTTATTCTGCATAATTATATGGCCTGCAACTGCCACGTAGACTCGTGCGTTGTGCACAAGTGTTTTGTTGGTGTTGCGTGTATTGCAGTTTGTGTGTGTGTGTGTGTGTGTGTGTGTATGTATGTGCGTGCGTGCGTGTGTGTGTGTATTTGTGTGTGTGTTTATATTTGTGTGTATATATAATGTATGTACATTACATGTATATATAGCTATTCTGATGGACACGTGGGGGAATTCAGGGGCTGTGATTGGATGGTCTCTTCAGATCATCAAAGCATAATGCTACGGAAGTCGGCCATTTTTGCCAATATCCAAAAGCATATTGGCAATAACAAAGACGCATGGTTCCGGTTTACCCATCTGTACCACACGATGTTTCAATCGACAACAGCATACACTGACAACTTGAAATTCTTCTCGGGAATGTTTTTCAGCTTTACAAATGTCGATAGCATACCCTTTTCTGCTAACTTCCCGATGAAACAGGACTAAACCAATTATTTTCTGTCCCTAAGGCCTAAAAAAAAATAAGTGTGGTTACGGTAACCCGACCTACCCTATTTTTTGGGGCCGACCCCATAACTTTTTATTACATTTGTCACAAAAATACAAAAAAAAACAAGTAAACGAGTGCAGAAAACGCAATGAAAGCGAAAGCGCCCGAGTCGCACACTTATTTCCCTGTCAAGTAGGTTTAATTTGTACACATTAGAAAAAAAAGGTTAAAAAAAAAAAGTGATTGCCTACCTTCCTACCCTATTTTTTTTGGCTATGTTACCGTAACCACACCTATTATTTTTTTTGGCCAAAACACCACAAAATGCCCAAAGTCGAAAGATGTAGTACAAACAGGGGAGTAAAACGGAACAGCCGTTTGTGTGTGCCTGTGTGAGCTTAGCCGTTGCCAACTGACACAAACTTTCGCATTCCGCTTTTCTTATCTCGTAACTCCACACTAAATACCCACTTCCCCTCTGAAGAATAGATGTACAACCCATGGCACTAACATTCATGTAGTCGTTTATAACCGGTTGACAAATTCGTTTCATGACGAGACAAGTATAAATGCCATTCACCCAAACTGAAAACTTCGCCGCCCTCTGCTCGCGTTGTACGGATTAGCTGTTCTCTTCTCCTCCCCTTGTTGCATCCTAGTTCTTCAGTTGTTTCTAGTTTTCCGTTGATGTTGTGTTTTAGTCTTCTTCATAAGTAGTCTTGTTCAAAATTTAAAAAACTCAAACTTCTTTTTGTTGTATACGAATGAACTAATAAAAAGCTGTTTAACAGCTGTGTTGTTGTAATGATATCCATGGTACCTGTGAAACACCAGGAACCCAGTACCTCTGAGCTATAGCGGATACTGTTATATTGTGCTTACTGAGAGTATCTTCCCTTCCCTTATGGCTGTACTTCCTGCAAGATGAATACCTCAATACAATGTTGAAACTGAACTACTTCTCCTGAGTCTGCAGTGAGGGTGAGTGAAAGACACACATACAACAACATGAACAGCAAACAATAACATCACATGGTGGCAGCGCGGGTAGTGAATATGTGCTCCCAAACCCCTGACATCGTCAGAGCGTAGTTTTAGGCAGCAGCACGAACCACGTGTCAAACTTCTAGCACATTCCACGTGTCACGCAAGCTTTATCATGGCAGAACGCGGTCCCATACCAGGCGGTCTACCCAACCCATCGATGGATTGGTCAAATCAAGACAGGGCTACAGCGTTCGCAGAATTCAAGCAGATGTTTGAGTACAGATTCACTGCAGAGCAAACGAAAGTGGAGAGACATTACAGTCACATTTTTCTGTGGTCAGGAACTAAAGGTATGCGACTTTCAAACACTTGGGGGCTATCAGCTGAACAACTCAAGGATCCAAAAAACATTTGGGACAAATTTGCTGAAAGTGAACCTCAAGACAACTTCAGGATTCATCGCCTTGAACTCCAACAGTTTCGCCAGAATACTACTGAAACTGTAGATGATTTTGTTTGTTTGTTTGTTTGTTTAAGAATAAAAAATAACACCCAAACACCAAAATGAAATAAATATTTCGGAGTGAAAACTCCTTCTTCAGTAATCATGTAATGGAATCAAAACAAACGATGACGATGATGTTTGTTTGTTTGTTTGTTTGCTTAACGCCCAGCCGACCACGAAGGGCCATATCAGGGCGGTGCTGCTTTGACATATAACGTGTGCCACACACAAGACAGAAGTCGCAGCACAGGCTTCATATCTCACCCAGTCACATTATTCTGACACCGGACCAACCAGTCCTAGCACTAACCCCATAATGCCAGACGCCAGGCGGAGCAGCCACTAGATTGCCAATTTTAAAGTCTTAGGTATGACCCGGCCGGGGTTCGAACCCATGACCTCCCGCTCACGGGGCGGACGCCTTACCACTAGGCCACCGTGCCGGTAGATGATTTTGTCACACGGTGCAAAACCAAAGTGCTTAAGTGCAAGTTTTCTTCTGATGCAGCAAGAAATGAAAGACTGATCGAGCAGATTATCGCTGGCATCAAGTACCTGGAAGTGCAGAGAAAACTCCTGCGCAAAGATGACACACTGACGCTGAGACAGGCACATGATCTATGTCGCTCACATGAAGCAAGTGTCATTCAGATGGAGAAAATGAGAAGCCTGAGCAAACCATTCACAGTTGATGCAGTCAACTCAAGAATCACGAACACCAAAGCATGTGGTAACTGTTGCATTGAGCACGCACCAAGAAAATGCCCAGCATTCAACACGAAATGTGGTGCATGTGGCAAGATGAACCACTGGAAGAAGTATTGTCACAGTAGCAAGACGAACAGCCATGGCAGCCAAAACTCGCCTCAACGAGGAAGAGAAAACCAACAAGGAGGCTTATGGCAGAGAAGACGCTCCGGCACACCTCATCGCCATCGCCGTCACGACTTCGTCAACGCCGAAGACGAAAACGACACAGACTACGACAAGGGTAACATCACCTTCGAACCAATCAACTTCTCTACAGTCGGCAGCAGCGACGAGCGCACAGAAGTTTACGCCAATCTGTCTATCAAGCTCAGCAAGACCAAACATGCAAAACTCAAGGTGAAAGTCGACACAGGGGCTCAAGGCAACATCATGCCACTGAGAATATTTCGACGCATATATCCACAACAGCTGGATGAAGATGGTTACCCGAAACCAGGATCTACACAACAAAGAAGAACCAGACTGATTGCTTACAACGGCAGCGTCATCAATCAGTTCGGATTTGTTACTCTACCCTGCAAGTACGGAGAATCAAAGTGGCACACTGAAGAGTTCTACATCACAGAAGCTGATGGACCAGCTATCCTAGGCCTACCAGGAAGTACAAGACTTCAAGTAGTCACACTTCACTGTCCGATTCAGACGACACCAGTGAAAGCTGACCCAACTCCAATACAGGATGTGAAAGAAATCAAGCGTCTTTTGCTGATGACACCCAGCTGTATAAACCCAGTCCCCCTGCAGAGACACATTCCGCCATCTTTCTTTCTTTCTTTATTTGGTGTTTAACGTCGTTTTCAACCACGAAGGTTATATCGCGACGGGGGAAGGGGGAAGATGGAATAGAGCCACTTGTCAATTGTTTCTTGTTCACAAAAGCACTAGTCAAAAATTTGCTCGAGGGGCTTGCAACGATTCCGCCATCCAGACCATTCAGACATGCATCACTGATGTTAAATCTTGGATGGTCAATAACAAACTTAAGCTGAATGATGATAAGACTGAAGTCTTACTGTGCAAAAAGAAGAACACTACATTTCCCTCTCCCCAACCTGTTTCTGTTCAAATAGGCAACACCGACATTCTTTTCTCACCATCAGCTAGAAACCTTGGATTCACCCTTTCATCTGACATTTGCTTTCTTTATTTGGTGTTTAACGTCGTTTTCAACCGTTCAAGGTTATATCGCGACGGGGAAACGGGGGGGATGGGATAGAGCCACTTGTTAATTGTTTCTTGTTCATCTGACATGACTCTTAACAAACATATATCTTTAGTCTGTAGAGCAGCTTATTTTGAGTTTCGTAAGATCAGCACCATTCGCAACACACTCTCCTCTCAAACAACTAACACTCTTGTCTGTGCCTTTGTTCTTTCTAAACTTTACTACAACTCTCTTCTCTCTGGCTGTCCTCTGTACCTCCTGCATAAACTACAAAAAGTCCATAACTCGGCAGCACGCCTCATTCTCAAAGCACGAAAACGAGATCACGCAACACCACTTCTTCACACACTGCACTGGTTACCTATTCAAGCCCGCATTGACTACAAACTGTCCACCCTCTGCTTTAACTTCTTTTCTGGCTCGTCTCCTGCTTACTTCTCTGAACTCCTCACCGTCTATTCTCCAGCAAGACAACTCCGTGCCTCTTCTGACTGTCGCATCCTCACCATTCCACACACCAAAACCAAAACATACGGACAACGCACTTTTACTTTCTGCGCACCCACACAATGGAATTCTTTCCCCTTTCACATCCGCCACTCTCAGTCACCCCAAGCATTCAAACGAGCACTTAAAACTGTTACGGATGAGTGTAATGAATGGCGGTTATGGTGTTTATAGCTGAAGGGATATAACTAGTGCTTTTTGTAATACAAAGAGTTTGTCAGGAGTTGTTTAACTTTGCCAGTGGAAAGTTTTGACAACTCAGTAAAATTCCATGGTTAGCTACGGGCTGGTCAAACTGGGTTCGCAGCACGTGAGTTTACAACTGTGCGAGTTGTTCACGTTATAATCGCAACCGCCTGATTTTGTGAGTTGGGCAAGTTGTGATTGTAAACTGCCTGACAATTGAAAGTCATTCGACATGGGCTCTCGGATGAGAAAACCTGCTCTTGCTTTTGATGTCAACTTTGGAAGAAAACATTTGATCTTGATGTCTACCTTGGAACCGGGAAACATTGCCGGGATGACTTGGACTTTTGTATGGGTGCCGCCATATTGGAAGATGAGGTACTTTGCTAGTTTTGTGTGAACTTGAACATTTCTTTTGTATGCGCGGACATGACTTGTGTACTTGAATAATTTCGGAATTGGTGTGTTTTGAATATTGTTAGTTGTTACAGTAGGGTGTTATATTTTGTAACAGGCCACCCCAGTCTGATTTGTGCGGGGTGGTGCCAGTGTGGCGAGGGTGCGATGGAGGCCGTAAGGTTGAAGGCTAGCTACATCGTCACCTCTACATAACGTAAAAGTTATGTTTTGTTTATTTGCTTTCTTGTCCTTGTAAATATGTTATGACGTTGACAATGAATGAGTGAGTTTAACAAGGTCGTGGACAATGAATGAATGAGTTTCAAGAGGTCATGAATTGATTATTGTAAGCAAGAAAATATTTGAGAATTTGAGGAATGAGTTGATAACTGCTATACTAGCGCAAAAAAGTTAGGGACGGGCCACTGATTTCCCCGCTGACTTTCATTTGTTTAAAACACCCTGTTCTTTCGTCAGCAAAATCAAATGGCTGTCGCATGCTACACACCAATGGGTAGGTTATGCTGTGTTAGCAGGAAAACTGCACGGGACTCCCGGGCGCAGAGCTGCAGCACGTGACTAAAATAGCAAAATCGCCAAAAAGTAGGCTGTTGTTTGGCGTGCGCACGGGTAGAATAAGGCAGGTAACATGGCAAAATTGTTGTGCACATGCAAGGACAATCCTTCGAGTGTGAATTGTGATCACGAACTCGGCTTTATAAGCCGCCGATTTTCTGCGAGCTGCCATCTCCTCACCATGCCTGCCAGACGGAAGCTGACAACATTCAACCGAGGAAGAGCAATTGCCTGGCTCCACGACGGCGTATCCAAGTGCGAAGTGGCCAGGCAAGTTGGGGTATCGCATTCAGTCATTGTAAGGCTGAATCAACGGTTCCAGACGACAAACAATGTCGAGGAGAGGCCCAGGTCGGGTCGCCCCAAAAAGACTACTCCTAGGGAAGATCGTTTCATCCAACGGCAGGCGCTGCAGCACCGGGCCACCACCTGCAAGGTCATCAGAGGGCAGTTACGGGAGGCCACTAACATCAACGTTAGTGAGAGGACCATCGGCAACCGCCTGCATGACGCCCGGCTGCGGAGTCGTCGTCCTGCTGTGCGTCCCCTGCTGACACAGGCTCATCGCCGGGCTCGTCTGGCCTGGAGTCGCCGCCACTTGAGATGGACGCGCCGGGACTGGGCTCAGGTCCTATTCAGTGACGAGTCCAGGTTCAACCTGTACCATTCTGACGGCCGGCGCAAGGTCTGGAGGCGTGAGGGCGAGCGTTATGAAGACGACACAGTGCATGAGAGGGTGGCCTTCGGCGGGGGCTCTGTCATGGTTTGGGGGGGCTTCAGCCTTCATCAACGCACCCCCCTGTACCATGTGGTCGGGAATCTCACTGGTCAACGCTACAGGGACGAAATTCTCGCCCCTATTGTCTTGCCGACCCTGCAGCAGATTGGCCCAAACGCCGTGTTTCAGGATGACAATGCTACTCCTCACAGGGCCAGGCTTGTCAACGACTACATCCAGCAAACCGGGGTCTTCAGGATGGATTTCCCTGCCTGTTCGCCAGACATGAACCCCACAGAGCATGTATGGGACGAACTGGACAGGCAGGTGAGGGCCAACCACCAGCCTCCCAGAAACCTGCAGCAGCTGCTGCAGATGCTCCAACAGGAGTGGCAGGCCATTCCACAGGCCTTTTTTACGAAGCTTATGAACTCTATGCGGTCAGGGTGTGGTGAGCTTGAGCGCAAACATGGCGGACACACCCATTATTGACCTCATGAAAGACTTGTTATGTTTATTTGTGACCCCTCTGCTGTTTGTGGACATGAATAACCGAATCGGCTCGATGAAATAAACCTAAATTTTGCGTTGCACATTGACTGAAGTAAACGTGTTCCAAATTTCCGTACGATATGTTCATTCGTTCTTTTGCTGTGATTGCGTGTGTGAACCGTCCTTAACTTTTTTCCGCTAGTATATGTTAGAAACAAACCAATTTGTATGTTCTAATTAAACCATTGGCTATTGTTTGGAAAGAATGAGTTGGTGAAAGACTACAAATTCTTCTAGTCTTCTCTCTGCTTTCCTAAAACTTCTGAGCGGGAGTCAGATGATTGACTGTGTGTGTGTGCACCTATAAAGAATCTGGAAGGAGATTAATAAGGATAAATACGGATCTTCTTTATTTCAAATCTCTTACAATGAGTTTTGTAAATTTACATATGATGTACTCACAAATTACTCATACTCTATTCCAGGTTCGACCTCACTCATAACAATAATCAAGAAGGGAAAAACAGTTTAACAATTTACTTTCGTCTTTTGCATCCAAATAATACACAATACTTGCACATATATCTAATGCCAACACACAAACTATTCAACTGTCAATTCTGGTCACACACAAAATCAAATATCTAACTGGCCTTTACTCGCACACACATGCATACTTCACTTTCTCACGTTACCACATTTGAGTCTTCCATGATGATGACGACGACGAATGACACAGGGTAAAGATGAAGACGATGTGCATAATGGCGATAATCATGTTAACAGGACCACTTGTAGACGACAGAAATGAAGACGGTGATAGTAGACATGCTGGAATGACGCCGTGACACATGATAGGCGTAGATGCTATGTTACAGTCATGCTCTCATGCTCTCCGCTGCCGAACGAGACTATGGCGGTGGGGGTTGCCAGGTTCATACTTCCTCGGTTCCTCCCTTTTGTCTCACTTCGGCAAGTCATTCACTCTATTTAACTTCCATCCGTCCTCTGTGACAATTCAGGTAAAAGTGACCGGGACAGCTCACCCGTCCACCAGTTGGGGTGGATTCACAAAAACTTCACGTGCAACGTGACAAGACAAAAATCCGTGGGTGTTTAGGCTGTCAATCCTAGCATCCATAGGTGCTTGCACTTGACATTATAATATACCCAATTAATCAAAATCATGTTCGTAACAAAAACGCACCTCTTCAAAAAATACAACCCCTGATTTCGTTTTCTCATTCCATCAGTAGGCTACATGTAGTGTATTTGTTGTTTTAGTGATAATGTGAAAATGTATATAAACATCTAGGGCTGTTTTCAGTATTGTTGATAACATGTTCTGTTTGATTAAGGGTTTTCAGCTGGTATTTCCTTGTTTTCACTACCTATTTTATTCATGTTTTTATTACTTAGTAAGTGGAAGAATCTTTTGTAATGTATGTTTGATGGTTAGTTAGTTAGTTAGCTGTTGCTTTTCGGGTCCAGCGGACCATAATAGGCCAAATCAGGACCCCACAAGTTAATCATTGCACATTTTTAGATTAAAACACTTCTAATACATAAAATCCGTAACGTCACCCGAAGGCAACCAAAAAGTCAAAGCAAAACCCTATATGTCAAATAAACTAGGTTGTTTTAAAATTCAAATCTTAAAATAAAGACCAGACTCTTTTAAAAACTCAAAAAGAGCTGAAGAGCTGACCTCTGTAAAAATACTTTTCAAGCTCGAGGTGCCAAAATACTTTTCTCGTTGATCATACAGATCAGCACACTCGGTGAGAAAATGACTCACAGTAAAACCAGTATCACAGGCGTGGCACCATGGTGCCTCTTCTCTTTTAAGCAGATGAACATGAGTGAGATAAGTGTGACCAGTATGTAACCTGGCCAAAACACTTTCTTCTTTTCTACTTGAAGCCACTAAAGGAAGTGGCTTTAAAAGGTCAGGAAGAGTTTTATACAATTTGTTTTCCGTGCAGGCAGACCAACGGTCTTGCCAGAGTTTTAAGCTGTAACAAAGTGTCTTCCTACGCAAGTCAGTAAAAGGAACAGACTGCTCAGGGAGACGAGGAACCGCCAAATCTAGAGCATCCTTTGCTGCCTTGTCAGCAACCTCGTTGCCATTTATGCCCATATGACTGGGCGCCCACATAAAATTGATAATCTTGCCTTCAGAAATAAGCTTAGTATGAAGGTCGTGAATGTCGACTAAAAAAGGATGAGTAAACTTTCTGGTGGATATCGCTTCAAGAGCTGAAAGCGAATCAGATACAATCAAAAAAGACTGATGTCTGGATTGATAAATTAATTTTAATGCCAAAATGATGGCCCTAAGTTCCGCCGAATACACCGACGAACCATTAGGGATCCGGAGTTGAAGTGGTTGATGTAATTTCTTGTTAGAAACTGCTGCCGCAGCAGCTGAATCATCTTTGAGAGAGCCGTCAGTAAAAATAAATTCATACTCTGTGTACTTTGAGCACTGTTCAAGAAACAGCTGCCTAAAGACAGAGTCCGAGGTTTCATTCTTCTTGAAAGAAGTTAGGGAAAAATTGACGGTTGGGTTTTCCAACTGCCAGGGTGGAGTGTTTGTTGTCAAAGGATCGTCACAGACGGAATCAATATCTATAACAGCCCTTTCACATTCAGAAAGCATACGTATGCCGAAAGTTGGTATTTCAGTAGGTTTGGCTAAAAATTTGTCCTTCAGAATGGGATTAATAACACATTCATGAGCAGGGTTTTCGGGGTTTGCCTTTAGCTTAAGGTAGTAGTTCATGGAAAGCCGGAGTCTGCGGATCTCCAGAGGAGGTTCTCGCGACTCGGCATACAAACTATCCACTGGTGTTGTGCGAAAAGCACCCAAACAAACTCTCAGACCCTGATGATGGATGGGATCTAAGGCCTTGAGGACATTTCTCTTTGCAGAACCATAAACAATACAACCGTAGTCCAGCTGTGGACGGACAAGAGACCGATACAGACGTAACAATGTTGCTCTATCAGCCCCCCAATCCGTGTGACTAATAACTTTGAGAACGTTGAGACCCTTTTGACATTTGGTTCTTAAATACTTGATGTGGGGTAAAAAAGTAAGGTTGCTGTCAAAAATCAGACCAAGAAATTTGACTTGTTTAGAAACTTTAATCTTATGGTTGTTTATGAAAAGAGAAGGCTGAAAAACTTGATGTTTTTTCCTGTGGAAATGAATACATTCGGTTTTAGCCAGGGAAAATTTGAACCCATTCTCTTGAACCCATTTTTGAATTTTGGAAATACACAGCTGAAGCTGCCGTTCAACCCCAGCTAATGTTCTTCCCTTGGCAGAAATTTGAAAATCATCAACAAAAAGAGATTTGTCTATGCCAGACTGGACGTGTTTGATGATGTTATTGATTTTAATGTTAAAAAGTAACGGTGATAAAATACTCCCTTGAGGAACTCCCATCTCCTGTTCAAAAGAATCGGAGAAAGTAGAACCTACTCGGACCTTAAACTCCCTTTCGGCAAGAAAATTTGAAATAAAAATGGGAAGATTCCCATCAAACCCTAAGGTTTTAAGATCTGATAAAATACCATGCTTCCACGTTGTGTCATACGCCTTTTCCAAATCGAACAAGACGGACACAACGTGCTCTCCGCTTACCAGAGCGTTACGAACAAACGATTCAAAACGAATCAAATGATCCGTTGTACTCTTATGTTTGGATCCGAATGATCCTTTCCGGGTTTCGGAATGGGAATAATTATGGCCTTTCGCCAGTCAGGAGGAAAAGTTCCAGTAGACCAGATATGATTAAAAATAGTTAAAAGAACTGTCAGGACGTTTTCAGGGAGATGACCCAAAAGTTGATAATGGATATCATCCTGCCCTGTAGCTGAGTCATTGGATTTTAGAATGGCATCCTTTAACTCGTACATCGAGAAAGGAGAATTGTAATCTTCCAAATTGGCAGAATCAAAGGAAACGGGGGTAGCTTCAGATTTATCTTTAACTTTTTGAAACTCTTCAGAATAATGTTCTGAAGAAGAGTTATGATTTATTGTTGAAGCCAAGATATTCGCCACATTTTTCTTGTTGGTTATTACTCGACCATGTTGTTTGAGGCATTGGACAACCTCTTTACGATTTTTACCTTTAATCTTACGGATAATCTGCCATACCTTCTTGCTTGAAGTTTTGAAATTAAGTTTAGAACAGAAATTGCGCCAAGAGGCTTTTTTACTCTTTTTGTAAATAAAACGGCTTTGAGCTCGAAGTTTTTGGTGAGCGATCTTATTGGCTGACGTAGGGTATTGGAACATATGCCGTTGAGCTCGTTTACGCTCCTGATTGACAGCTTGGCACTCTTCGTTAAACCAAGGTGTTTTTGGACCTTTGGGTTTAGAGGAAGATTTGGGTATGCTGTCTTTTGCACATTGCACCAAAAGGGTGGAAAAAGTTAAAGCCGGGTCTTCAGAATTTAGAACTTCTGGGGTTATTTGTCTTGAAGTAGAAAGACGAAATAAATCCCAGTTAGCTTTAGAAAACTTCCAGTGTGGAAGGGCTTCCTCGCCCTGATCCTCCTCAAAACTGACAAAACAGGGAAAATGGTCACTTCCACACAGATCCGAATGGACAGACCATTTCAAATCAAGAAATAAAGATGGGTGGCAGATAGCTAAGTCCAAATGAGATTCTTCTCCAGATTGAGTTAAAAAAGTACCCGCTCCGGAATTTAAAAGACACAAATCCAAGTTATCGATGACATCTTCGATAATCTTTCCTTGAATGTTGGAAGATTCGCTCCCCCAACGTCGGGAATGGCCGTTAAAATCCCCTACCAAAAGGAACGGGGTTGGTAATTGGTGTATTAAGTTTTCTAGGTCATTTTTTGTGACCGTAGTAGATGGCGACAGATACAAGGAACAAACAGTTATAGCTCTATTACAAGAAATGCGAGCCGCTATTGCCTCAAGGTTAGTGTCCAATTGGACCTGATTAAAAAGGAAATCAGAACGGATACAAAGTGCACTACCGCGACCTGTAGACCGCAATAAGCAGCTATACCCAGGCAGTGATATATTTTTGTTAGGGCCTATAAGCGTCTCCTGTAAACAGATTGCAATAGGATTACTTTTCAAAAGGAGATGAAGTTCCTCTTGATTGGCATTAAGACCTCTGATATTCCATTGTATTATAGAAGCCATTAAAAATGTTTAGTATTTTTAAAACAAATAAAACTTTATTCAGTGCCCGATCCTCCACCCCCCTCCGACGCAGGGTAGAACCGGTTTGATTCATCCATTTCCGATTCCCCACCCTCGTCAGACAAGAGGGAGAAAGGGTTTGTCAAAGAAATGAGCGATTTGTCTCCCTTTTTTATTCGGGTAGGCAAGTCAGGCCTGACCCTGGCCTTGGGAGACCTCGAGGATCTTCCCTCAGAGTTTGATCTTGGCGGGTGGAAGGAAAGATCCGATCTGCCGATCGAACCCGTCCGCCCAACCCCCGAAGACCCGGCCGAATGAGTGGAGGATTTTTTCCCCCATTTGGTTTGGGTTTTAGCGGCTTTATGCACGGCCGCCTGCGTGACGTTAGTGACGCCAGTCGGAACTGTTGTCTGAACCTTCACACTCTCGGCAACCGTAGCCGCCTTTTCACTGGTATCGGCAGCAACAGCCGCCTTTACTCCACCCTGGTTAATATTTGCCACGACAGTCTCAAGACGATCAATCTTTTTAATGAGAGTGTCCAAGATTGTAGTCACCTTAGTGAGAAAGCTCTCAAGAGACGAAGGTGTAGTCGGTGTCGCAGAAGGAGTACTAACAGCCCTGGCGTATGTGGACACCGAGGGCTGTGCCATCTGGGACATGACCTTTTGTTTCGCCTCACCGAAAGAGCATCCCTCCGTTGTTCTCATCTTTTGAATGGCTTCCTCCGTTTTCCACTGGGGACATTCTTTTGAAGCAGAGGAGTGTTTACCCCCACAGTTGTGACACTGTTTGGGTCCCTCGCATTCACCCTCATGTTTTTCCTTTGTGCAATCTCTGCACATTTCCTTCCCCCTGCAGTTTTTGCTACCGTGGCCAAACCGTTGGCAACGATAACAACGCAGAGGGGAAGGGATGTACAGAGAAACCGGAATACTTTCAAACAGAACAACAACTCTTTTGGGTGCAACAGCTGTACAGAAAGTTAGGAAGAGAGTGTTTGTTTCCACTCTCTTTCCTTCTTTATCCGTTCTGGACACTCTGTGAACGTCGATAACTCCTTGTGATGCCAACCCATCCTTCAACTCCGCACAGCTCATACCTTGGAAGTGGTATGAGCGTGCCACACCCCGAGAGGTGTTCAGGTATGAGTGGCTCGTCACGGAAATCGTGAAGGAGCTCGATCCAACGCTCAGGGCGGAACCATGGCGGGACAAAAGAAGATCCGATACCTTCCTGGTGGGGCAATCCACCAAGAAGCTACCATCCTTCTGACGTTTCACTGACTGAACTGATGAGGAAACCCCCTGAAACCACTTCTCGAGAATAAAAGGTGAAATCTTTCTTTGACTAACACTCTCAAAATGAACTACGAGGAATCGGGACCAAGCCCCCTTCACACCTGCTGTAGAGGCAGCAGCTTCTGCTTCGTTATCACTGTCAGAATCTCTATCATTAACAGCTTTTCTCTTCTTATACAAAGTTTGAAGATTAGAGGTTTTCATAGCGCGCAGGCTCAATGAGGTGGGAAATACACGGTCACCCTTGTGAGAGCCCCCGTGACAAGGGAGGGGCCTAAAACTGTCATTTGGCGTCGACCCAAACTGAAACCAAACGCATGTGCTTACGACTGAATATTAAGGTGTCAGCCATTCATCCCCTGGTCACACATGACAAACTCGGGATTCACCATGCTTTAGAAAATAAGTGAAGAATTTTATGGGTGAGAAAAGGAAAGTAAAAGGACTTTGGGGAGGCAGAAATAGAGAAGAAACAAGAAAAAGAACCTAATTAGGTTCACGGCATCGAGAGTGATGCGACCTTCTCTCTGAAGTTAGCAGAGAAGGCTCCCCCATCCACCACCCGGGGGACGCGCCTCTACGCCAATTAGGGGGCGCGAGGTGTTTGATGGTGTATGCTTTTAATTAAGCGTTGCTGACTATGAATGTAGATGTAAATGCTTGTATAACTGTGTTTTAATTTTATATGTGTCAAGCGCAAAGAGCATATAATTGTAAAGTTATGATGTTGCGCTATATAAATGCTCATTTATTATTATCATTATTTTTTTGTTTGCTTGTTTGCTTGACGCCCAGCCGACCACGAAGGGCCATATCAGGGCGGTGTTGCTTTGACATATAACGTGCGCCACACACAAGACAGAAGTTGCAGCACAGGCTTCATGTCTCACCCAGTCACATTATTCTGACACCGGACCAACCAGTCCTTGCACTGACCCCATTATGCCAGACGCCAGGCGGAGCAGCCACTAGATTGCCAATTTTAAAGTCTTAGGTATGACCCGGCCGGGGTTCGAACCCACGACCTCCCGATCACGGGGCGGACGCCTTACCACTAGGCCAACCGTGCCGGTTGGTTGGTTGGTTTTGGGGGTTTAATGTCTCTTCAGCAGATGCTAGCTGCTATTCGAGACCGATGCAGTTATTTTCTTTTCCCTTCATATGGCAAGTTCTACGTTTCAGACTATTTACATTCAAATCTATCACTGTAAAAGAAGGTTCTAAAAATTAATAATTTTCACTTCTGGTACTTTAAATCTTGTAAAAAATCTTGATCTCTTTTAAAAAGTTAAAAATCTTGTCCGGGGGAACATCCCGGAATAAAACCTTCAGTGTTTCCGCATTGTAGTGTTTGTCTCGAAATTCTTGAACGTCTACACATTTTGTGAGAACATGTTCTAATGTCCATGGTTCGTCACATCCAAAACAGTATGGTGGATCTTCACCTTTCAGCAGATACGAATGTGTAATGTGACTGTGCCCAATGTGTAAGCGACAGAGAACTGTCTCTTCTTTCCTGTTGAGGCGACATTGGGGTAGGCTGTCCGACAGCTGGGGGACGATCTTATGAAGTTTATTTTCTTCACATTCGTCCCATTCACTCTGCCATAGGTACTTTATGTACATGTTGGTGCGAGTTCTGAAATCTGAATGCTTTGTGTGTTTGTCAGTGATGAGTCTTTCTCTGGCTTCTCTAGCAGCTTGATCAGCTGCAGAGTTGCCTCTAATTCCAACATGGGATGGCACCCATGCAAACACAATCCTTTTGCCTTCTTCAATCAGAGATGCATGTAGCTCTTGGATTTCGACCAACAGTGGGTGATCTAGCTGAGTTCTCTTCACGGCGGTAAGAGCCGATAGGGAATCCGACAGAATCAGGAAGTCTTTCTTTTTTGACTGATATACCTGTTTCAGAGCTAGCTGTAAAGCTTTCAACTCTGCAGAAAATACAGAACTGTCATCCGGAAGACGGGCCGAAAAGGCCCTATCGAGTTTAGGGCCAGTGACAGAAGCTGATGCCACTTTACTTTCAGCTTTGGACCCATCAGTGTATATTCGTTGATGGGAAGGAAACTCGGTACAGAACTGGCTAAAACACTGTTTAAAAATCAAATCATTTGTCTCTGACTTCTTTAACCTTGTCAGATCGAGTCGAACAACTGGATCTGGCAATGTCCATGGAGGTGTTTCTGTCCATCGATTTTCACTAACATGATCGAGTTTTATCTTTGATTCGGCCAGATGTGACTGAATCCGAGAAGACAGAGGTGCTCGATCATTTGGGTGACTTTCAAAAAATTCAGAGCATTGTGGTTGAAATACGCATTGGTAGGCTGGATTTGTAGGCATAGCTTTCAGTTTCAACACATAATTTAGGGTGAGTTTCAGGCGTCGCAGCCTCAGAGAGGGTTCTTTGGCCTCAAAATATAAGGACTGTACTGGAGACGTCCTGAAAGCTCCCAGACAAAGACGTATACCCTGGTGGTGTATTGTGTCTAATAGCCTTAGGTTGGATTTTGCGGCTCCACCATAGACGACACAACCATAGTCCAACTTGGATCGGATTAAAGCACGGTAAAGTCTGAGTAGGACTGTGCGGTCAGCACCCCAGTCCGTATGAGAAACCACTTTCAATACATCCAGAGCTTTCAGACATGATGTTCTCAGATACTGGATATGTTTAAGGAATGTTAGTCGACGGTCAAAGGTCAGTCCTAGGAATTTAAATTCTTCAACAACCTTGACAGGATTACCATTCAGGACCAGAGAGGGTTCTGGCATGGCTCCCCTTTGTTTGCAAAGATGCATACAGACAGTTTTGCTGGTGGAAAATTTGAAACCGTTCTCTGTTACCCATTTTTGCACCTTGTCGATACATAATTGAAGCTGCCTTTCCACTCTATGTAGGGATTTGCCACGCACACAAAGTGCAAAGTCATCAACAAACAAGGATGACTCGGATCCTTTCAGTACTGCCTTTACTATGTTATTGATTTTGATGTTGAACAACATGGGTGATAGAATGCTTCCTTGAGGAACACCCATCTCTTGTTGACAGAACTCTGATAGGTTGGGACCGACCCGTACTGTAAAAAATCGATTACTTAAAAATCCTTCCACAAAAACAGGGAGACGTCCACGAAAACCCATTTCATGCAAATCAGCTAAAATACCGTGTTTCCAGGTCGTGTCGTAAGCCTTCTCGAGATCAAAAAATATAGCTAGTACATGTTCAGATCTCGCAAAGGCCTCTCGAACGAAGGTCTCAAAACGTACCAAATGATCAGTGGTGCTGTGTCCCTTTCGGAAGCCACATTGCACATCACTTAAGAGGTTTTGTTTTTCTAGGTACCACACCATCCTAGCGTTGACCAATCGCTCCATGGTTTTACACAGACAGCTGGTCAAGGCTATCGGACGGTAGTTGCTGGGGTTTGTATGATCTTTACCTGGTTTTGGAATGGGGACAATCATCGCTTCTTGCCATGAAGGTGGAAAGGATCCACTCTCCCATATGTGGTTAAAAACCTTCAGCAGGACCAGAAGACAACTTTCTGGTAGGTGTGTGAGGAACTGATAATGTATTCCGTCCAGCCCCGTTGCTGAGTTGTTGCATTTTTGTAAGGCTTGTTTGAGTTCAGTTATACTGAACAACTTGTTGTAGTTCTCCTCATTCTGAGATGAGAAGTTTATGGGTTTACGTTCTTGGGTGGCTTTGATTTTTTGAAAATCTGTGCAGTAATTTTCTGTTGATGAGTTTTTTTCCATTGTTGAAGCCAGAACGTTTGCTACTTCATTCTTTTGGGTTATAAGGGATCCATTTACCACAAGGTGGTTAATTGATGCAGATCCTTTTTTCCCTTTGATTTTACGAATAGCATTCCAAACTTTACTTGATGATACCTTAGAGTTTAAGTTTGAGCAAAAAGACCTCCAGGATGTTCTTTTAGAATGTTTTATGACAGTGCGACTCTTAGCGCGAAATCTGAAGAAAGTCAACTTCTTGCTAAGGGTCGGGCATCTGTAGAACCTGTGTAGACTTCTCTTTCGCTCAGATCGGGCTTCTTGGCATTCTTGATTAAACCATGGCACTTTAATGCGGTTGTTTGAAGATGTTTTTGGGATGTACTCAGTGGCAATGTCTTGTAGAGTGTTTGTAAAAATAGATGATGGGTCGTCACTTCCATCAAAGACAGTGTCTTCTGTGAGTTGGACAGAACATTCGGCAGTAAAAGACAGCCAGTTTGCCTTGTTCAGGTTCCATCTCTGGGGGGAAGCTTCTTCCAATCCATCTATTTGAGACATCAAGATAGGGAAATGATCGCTACCACATGTGTCATCATAGACTTTAAATTCAAAGTCTAGAACAAGAGAGGTGTCGCAAATAACTAGATCTAGTATGGACTTGCATCCTGTTGCTGGATGGAGATATGTTGGTACTCCATCGTTTAAAACGCATAGATTACGATTGTCTAAAAAATCTTCTAGAATTCGTCCTCTCGTACTTAGAGAGTTGCTGCCCCATAAAGGGGAATGAGCGTTAAAATCTCCCATTAAAACAAAAGGAGCTGGAAGCTGATCAATAAGATTTTCAAGATCGTGCTTCGTGTAACATTTTGATGGTGACAGATATACACTGCAGAGAGTGATGGTTTTATCTAATGTCACTCGTGCTGCGACGGCTTGAATGTTTGTACATAGGTTAATTGATCTCACTACAAAGTACACTTTTCTTAATCAAAAGAGCAACTCCCCCAGACGTGTTATTGTCTGAATGGTTTCTAAAAACATTGTATCCAGATACATTAAAATCTTTGTTTGGTTTCAGCATTGTTTCCTGTAATGCTGTAGCAACAGGATGAAATTTGTGTAAAAGTAGACATAATTCTTCATAGTTAGCTTGGACCCCTCTACAATTCCATTGAATAAAATTGGCTATGTTTGTTTAGTTTTAAGAAGTTTCTGCCTCCATACCCTCTTCGTCGGATAAACTCCCAAAATGATTGTATAGAGTGATGGGATTTTTCTCCATTTTTGGGGTGCGAGGCGATCTTTGGGGCAGAGTAACTTTTCCCTTGTCCGGAGGTGTTCGTGGTGTGGATTGAGTAAGGTCCACTACCTCCACTACCTCGACGGCCCCCTTCCTGTGAGTTGCCCTGTGAACGGGCTTCTGGGTTGGGGTGGTGAAGCGAACCTCACCAGGAGACCCCATAGGGTCCTCAATTGGGGTGGTGAAGCGAACCTCACCAGGAGCCCCCACAGGGTCTCCAGTTGGGGTGGTGAAGCAAACCTCACCAGGAGACCCCATAGAGTCTCCAGTGGGGATAGCCCCACCTGTGCTTTCATCTGTCTGTGTACAAATACTTTTGTTTCTTGTGGGCTCTGTCCTTTTCAATATAGACGGGCCTGCCTGGACACCCACAGACCTATACGAAATACTGGTCTGGGTGGGTGTTGACTTTGTTGCAGGTCTTTGACTGACTGCTGCCGCAAAACTTTTCTGGAAGGAAAAAACATTAGTTTTTTCAACCTCCTTCCTGGCGTCTGAGAAAGACATCTTTTTCTCCGTTTTTGTTTTTTGAATGGCCTGTTCAAACTTGTATTTTGGACATTCTCTGGAGGACGGGGAATGGTTTCCCTTACAGTTTGTGCAGGTGGGTGGTGATGTGCAGGGACCTTCGTGAGGATCTCCGCCACACCTCTCGCACACTGCCTTCTGTTTACATCCAGCCTTTGAATGTCCAAATCTTTGGCATTGGAAACATCTCATTGGTGATGGAATATACAAAGTCACTCTTATTTGAACAAATCCCACTTTTATTTTCTCAGGGATGGTTGGTGTACAAAAAGTGACGAAAAGGGTGTTGGTGGGTACTCTGATATCGCCCTTCCTGATCAGCACCCGGTACACATCAATGACACCTTGATCCTTTAGGCCTTCTTTTATTTCAGCCTCACTGAGGCCCTCCAGCTCTCGGCATCGGATGACTCCTTTGCTGGTGTTCAGGCCTCTGTGAGGACTGACCTTGACCGGTCTATCAACAAATTTCTGACCATTCAGACGGAGAAGACCATCTGATGCCTTTTTTGAAGGACATTCAATCAGTAGAGAACCATTTCGAAGCCTCTTAATGTTGTCTATCGTTGATGATACTCCTGCAATAACCTTCTGTATCGCAAAAGGCGAAAGTTTGGAGATGGGCTGTGCCTCATCTGCTGTCTCAACAACAATGAAACGGGGCCAGGCCTCGCTGATGTTGTTCTTTGTTGCTCTGACTCGGACTTCATCGTCAGAGTCAGAGTCAACGCAGTATCTTCGTTTGTTCCTGTTTTGGGTGTTTGAAAAAAAAGAAGAAAAAGAAGAGGAAGCCATGTTTGAGGCCTTTATCTTCGTCGCATCTGATCCCCACCCACCACGGAGCCCAACAAGGGGACGCTTAGGTGGAGCGGTTATCCAACTCCAGAGCGCCAAGGATACAGATGGATATACGCAGCGATAAGAGGAAACATATGGTATCAATCTGTAATAGGAGATTTAACTCTTTCCAAGCGGAAACGGGTTAGGTAACAACTTGGCATAATGTTCGTCAACTCTTTCCAAGCGGAAACGGATTAGGTAACAACTTGGCATAGTGTTTGTCCCGACTACCGCCGCCCCCTCCTACCGCCGCTTGCTCCTTTAGCCAAAGGTCCGATGCAATATGCTCAAGACATATACCCAGACTTGACCAGCCGATTGATTGAAGCGGGTAAGCCTTTTTCAACCTCCTGTCTTAGATAAAGACTGGGCCAAAATGATGTGTTGGCGCTACAAAGTCGCAACTAAGTAAACCCCTCAATCATCAGGTCACCAGCCCAAACCGGTACAGGTCGCAGCGCACGGCAAACACGCTGGGTCTTAAGAAGACCACAGAGAAATAAGGATGTGGAAAAGAAGACTTTTGGGAAGTGAAATAAAGGTGACGGATCCAGTCAGGTAGAAATAAGACAAGAAAGGAATCAGAAAACTGCAGGGAATAGTAGGGAGAGTTTTTTGGAGGGAAATATAGGTGAAAGGACTGGTAAGGCAGAAATAAGACAAAAGAAGAGAAGTAAAGGGGTGGGGTAGCTTAGTGGAAACACTCCCGCCGCGTGAAGGCGACCCCATGGGAGCCCAACCGTGCCGGTTTGTCAGGGTGTAATGTTATGTACATATTATGAGCAAAATCTCATTTTTGTCTGTGTGGAGAGTCCATTCGTATGTTTTAGTTTTTTTTCTTCCAGGATTCTATTCTTTACTGAAGTTTACATGATTTTCGGTTGCGGTTTCCTGTGTGACTGCACAAGTTCGGGTTATTTTATCCCTTTAGCAGCATGACAACATTGCTGTTCAATTTCATAAGTCTATTTTACATTTAATAGAATACACACTGATCCGCTTTTTCAAACTTCTGCATAATTATTCTTGCTCTGTGCACCTCTTTTTGTGAATAATCTGAGAATGGTGTTATGTTATGTACAAATAATTTTCACTCTAAATAAATCCCATAATTGTCAAGTTTTTAACTTGTTATTTTGTTTGTGTGACAGAACTGAATCAGTGTATGAATGTAAAACATGAAATAAAGAATTTGTTCCTTTCCAAAGGTTGTTACAGTCTTTTTTTGTAAAGTGTGACGGTGTTATGTTATGTACAAAACTCAACACTGATTTTCTCAAATACAGCCAAATGCAGCAATACCTCCAATTTCTGTGCTCTGTGCTTGTTTGTCATGAGAAACCCTACCACTTCCAGGTAAAATTATAGTTTAACCTCGACATGCAGTAGCGTTTACGCCCAGGAATAGAACGGCCCGCATGCGCAGAACTCTTTTGGTTTCGCGCTTTTGGATCGCAACTTCAGGGAATTTACTGTAAATTTGTGTAAAATAAGAGATCTCTTTCTCTTTTAGACGGATTATATTCTGTGTGTGTGATTTCTCTTTGAGATTAGAATTCAGTGTGTGCAATTTGGACATCGATGGTCAGGTGAGGTGCACTTTTTCTTCGGAATTTAATTGTTCGTGCGAGCCGTGTGGGGACAATGGCGGCAGAAGGTGACGCTACCGCCACTACGAGTACTGCAAAGTTGGAGGACTCTTTGACACAGACAGACATTCTAAAATCCATGCAAACCATGATGAGCCAAATGATGAACAAAGTAGTTTCTTTAGAGGAAAACTACAACGAACTGGCTGCTAAAGCGCAAATGTGTGATGACACAAATGAAGAATCTGACACGGCGGGCGAGGCCGATGACTGTGCCACGGGAAGTGGTGTGAAAATTCGTAACCAGCAAACTTCTCTCGCCGGTGAATCCGGCACTCAGACTGTTGGTGAATCTAACAGAACAGCACTCAGATTCAAAGAGAGAAGGCTATAGTGAACCTAGCAATACGCAACATGTTGACGATGAGAGTGAGAGTGGCTTTTGCGTAGTGCTGGACAGTCAGGATAGTGATGTGTTTTCCCAGATGGAAGCGGATCTGGAAGTGGTTGAGCCAGTGGGTATGCCTGTGAATGAGAAGTTGGCAAATATTACCAAAAGTAGGTTTACTGTGCGAATGCCGGAACCTAAACTTAAAGAGAAGATGAGTGCGGTTTTAACACCAGGAAACTGCTTGGAAACTTTCTTTCTTTCTTTATTTATTTATTTGGTGTTTAACGTCGTTTTCAACCATTCAAGGTTTATCGCGACGGGCTGCTTGGAAACAAGACCCCCCCCCCCCCCCCCCCATTTGAATGAGGAAGTCATTGAGAAGGGGAACATTGATAAGATGGCAAAAAAGGTCGACATGAGACAATGTTCAGAAGCTTGTGGGGAAAGCCGCTGACGCGTTGGTTACAGCGGCGGACACATTACATTCGGCAGTTGTACAGATGACAGAGAGAAAGCCAGAGACTGCTAGCCAACATCGCGCCAGTGGCAATGCGCGCACGGTGTGCACCGAGACTAACAGACAGTTCCACGCCGTGGATCGTGTAACTCTGCATTTGCGCCACAGCAACTTTTTATCGCTTCACGCCGACGAAGAGGCAAGCTGCAAGGTAGGTCTTTCACAGAAAATGAAAATTTGTAGGACTTTCAGGCATCATCTAGATTCTTCATTAGTACCGTAAAATCCCTAGCATAAGCCCACCATCTAGCAAACGCCCACCCCCCACTTTGGGCCAAAAGTTGTGCACAGGGGTAACTACCTAGCAAACGCCCACCCTGCTTTTTTCAAAGAGACTATAGGCTCACTTTCACTAGGATTTGTGCAGACTGTTCTAAAAGTCATCTTTTTCCCCTTCTTTACCTTTTCGTGTTTCTTTCCTTTTTTCTTATTCTTTGTCCCCTCTCCTCACTCCCACCCATCGTTCATGTTTTTTCGAATTTCTCTTCTCTTTTTTTTCCTAAGTTTGTGGGTTTTTCTTTCTCAGAAAGATTGGGCCTTTTGAAGACAAAATCCAAGTTCAGTTAACGTTTCATTTCCAAAGACGATCGTGTAATTTCTTCCCTGTACAGAAAGAAAGGGCTTCATTGGTGTTGACATTTCGACATTTCATCGAGTTTCTTTTTCCCGGAATTGTGTTGTTATTGTTTGTCCTTGCAAAGGTCTGGCGATTTTCTTTTTACTTTATAAATTTATATGAATGACTATGCTCGGGTTGTTTTCAGAAGAGCCAGTCCTTTTTCTCTCTCTCTCTCTCTCTCTCTCTCTCTCTCTCTCTCTCTCTCTCTCTCTCTCTCTCTCTCTCTCTCTCTCTCTCTCTCTCTCTCATGGTTGGCCTTCTTTGCCTCAAAGTCCTTTTTCTTTCTTTTTTCCTTCACTTCTACTCACACGACCTAACTTACATGCTTTCGGGGTTTGTATTCACTCAATTACACGGTTGAGCACAAAACTTACTTTGTGCAGAGGGGTCTATCCCTAGCAAACGCCCACCCCCCAATTTTGCCCTAAATCTGTGCACAGGGGGGGTGGGCTTATGCTAGGGATTTTACGGTACATTTTAAAGAAGTATATACTCAAGGTCTAAGGTACGTGCTTTTTTAGTCGAAATGTCAGGTTTCGGCAGTTCTGAAGTCCGATTTCTGCTGGAATTGTTGCTGAAACTGCACGATTTGTCCCTTCCTTCGTAACTTCAACGAAACAGCACTAGTTGATGCATTCCCGTGATGATATCCTGTGAGCTAAACATGTCCTTTGTATTCTTGATGAATGCTGTTGCAGAATTTTGTCTTTGGGTGACGCACGCGGCAAAAGAAAACACAAACAATTAGACTTCATGTTATACGCCACCGATGCATAGTGTAATTCGCCACCGCAATTTCACATCTTGGATGTTATTCGCCACCGCAACTGTCTAATGAATTGCATAATATGTTGAAGAGTTTAGTGATTCTGTCACTTCCAATTGAAAATATTGATTTGGAGTTGTTCAGTTCAGTGTATAGTTCAGCTTTTGTAGATCACGTTTCTGAGACGCCCCCGGCGTTTCACTCCCACATTCTTCGTCATTCTTCTTTCCCGAAAAACGTCACGTCTGTCAGAGGCGTTCTTTTCTCTTCCAGCGTCAAACTGATGAGTTTTTGTGCTGTCGCTGGTAATAGGAATGACTGAATTTTAGAATTATTTCACACACATAAACACCAACGAAGCTTAAGAATTTTAGAATTATGTGGTATTTGGCCCCACAATGTTTTTAATGTATTCAATGAAATTAACAGAATTCAGCCTGCTTGTTTTATATCATAGTTGTTTAAACTGCATCAGACCTTCTCCAAGCATTTTAGGAAAGTTCTGTGTAAAAATTATCCCAAAACTACAGATTGTCAATAGAGATGCAGTAGGCCCCCACATCTGGCCCCCAGATGCGTGATGGGTAGGCCTGTAGCAGAGATCGCCATGGTCGTGGCCAAATACATTCACCCTTTTCGTTACAACCACCGAAAGCAACGAACATACACCACACACAAAAATGTTATAACTAAAAATCAGGAAATAATGTACATGTCCGGAATTTGTCCCATGGCAGCAATCTTCTTCTTTATCTTTTACATGCATACAAAAAAACACACAAGCACACCCAAGAGTGTCTTGAACATACCATCAAAATTAAACTGCAATCACAAAACAATGTAGCCTTGACTATGCATTGATTTCATTGCAGCATCAAATCTTGGAAAAAAAACAAAAACTGAAACAAGTTCTTTCTTTACTTTCTTTATTTGGTGTTTAACGTCTTTTTCAACCGTTCAAGGTTATATCGTGACGGGGAAAGGGGGGGGGGGGGTGGGATAGAACCACTTGTTAATTGTTTCTTGTTCACAAAAGCACTAATCAAAAAATTGCTCCAGGGGCTTGCAACGTAGTACAATATATTACCTTACTGGGAGAATGCAAGTTTCCAGTACAAAGGACTTAACATTTCTTACATACTGCTTGACTAAAATCTTTACAAACATTGACTATATTCTATACAAGAAACACTTAACAAAGGTAAAAGGAGAAACAGAATCTGTTAGTCGCCTCTTACGACATGCTGGGGAGCATCGGGTAAATTCTTCCCCCTAACCTGCGGGGGGTCTTAAATATTTGATGTGGGGTAAAAAAGAAAGGTTGAGCTGTCAAAAATCAGACCAAGAAATTTGACTTGTTTAGAAACTTTAATCTTATAGTTGTTTATAAAAAGAGAAGGCTGAAGAACTTGATGTTTTTTCCTGTGGTGAATAGGCTGCTGCAGTTCATCGGGGGGGCAGGTGATCGAAAGGCTACCGCCTCTTCGTGGCCCTCCTCCTGCAAAACGCCCTCGAAGGGAGCTCTTTGAGTGCGAGTCTGACAACGAAGAAGAAGAGGATGACGAAGAAGATGTGAGAGAGTTGGAGGTGGACACAGAGTTTGACATAGCATTCCAGTTTCAACGTGTAGGGGAGATTGTTTCTGTCTACTACGAAGACACTTTCTACATCGGTGAAGTGACTGAACTGGGAGGTGATGAAGAAGCAGAAGTCAATTTTATGGAGAGGACAAAAGATGGTGCCATCTTCAGATGGCCAGTGAAGGAGGACCGTTGCTCCATTGCTGCAGATGTTGTGTTCGCTGGGAACCTCGCCCTGGCCCCATCGTCATCTTCAGGGCGTGCGTTTATCCTGGAAGCACCACACAACTTGGGACAAACCTATCGTGCCTTTAAGGCCTATCTGATTGAACATGTGCTGTAAAATAATATGACTGTGCTTCAGGCTAGCTTTTTTTTTTTTTTTTTGGGGGGGGGGGGGTCTTTGTGCTGAAGGGGTTCCTTTCAAGGGAGTATTGTACTTTTACTTGATAGTAAACTTGGATTCTTCTTTGCTTTCAAATTTGTGGTAAATCCATCAATTCGTTCAAAAGTTATGACAGTTTTTTTGTGTGTACAGACAGCAACATGCCAACTCTTTTTCATATTTTTATGAATTTTTTTTTCTTAGTTTCCATATTTTTCAAGCTATCAATCCCACATTTTGCAAGAATGTAGATAAACGTAGAATGTGCAATGTCTCAAAATTTCATTTAGATACTCCAAGTATTTCAAAAGTTATGAAGCTTTGCATACATGTACCTGGTAGAACTGCCGGACGCCGGTCAAATTGATGTTTTTCTTGACTTTGGCAATTAATAAGTCAAAAGGTTATTCCAATAATGTCTTGAAAAAAATTGGGTATGTTCTATATATATTTGTTTGGAAGATCTGAAAGTTTCAGATATCTGCTGTTAATAATTTTAAATCTGTGATGGCCTAAACTTGCCTCTCCCCCCCCCCCCCCCCCCCGGGCAGTTTTAGTTTGTTTTCAGTTTTGTTTTTTGTAAAGTTTCAATGCTTACTGGTAAAACAAATATGAGACTAGAGTGCTGGAACAATGATTTATTTCTATTCCTGGTTGCTGAGAACTGATTCTCATAAGCTGAATTGACTGAGCAATTACTTTGTAGTAGCTTTGTGCTGTTAAAGTTGCCCTATTTTTCAGTTTTAAATCGCATCGCGATGGCGTACATTTTAAAATGCCAATATCTCAGGAACTAGTAAAGGTATCCACTTACTTTTTCGTGTGTTTTGCTTGTTTTTTATTGTTCTTCAAAGATACACCAAAACATACACTCTCAATTCATAACCAAAGTTTGACTGCCGCAACCTAAAAAAAGACAACAAGAAAGGAATCGAAAAACTTCAGGGAATAGTAGGGAGAGTTTTCTTGGAAGGAAATATAGGTGAAAGGACTGGTAAGGCAGAATTAAGACAAAAGAAGAGAAGTAAAGGGGTGGGGTAGCTTAGTGGAAACACTCCCGCCGCGTGAAGGCGACCCCATGGGAGTGCCACATTTTATTGGAAGACGGGCTTTCCAAACGTTTTTAGTTGCATCGACGGCACACATATATACGGATCCAATCTCCAGGCGTACAAGGTTACGAACATGAGTACGTCAACAGCAAGAGAAGTGAACTACCTGCGGCACACGATATCCGCTGAAGGCATGCAGCTGCGAGGCTGGGATGATCAAGGCTGTGAAGAACTTAATGCCGGTGTCTACAACCACCAAAGAACTGTTGAGTTTTCTGGGGTTTGCCAGTTACTATCGGCGGTTTATCAGCGGGTTTTCCAAACTAGTAGGTCCGTTACACGATCTCTTGCTAATGGTAAACTCTCAATCATGAGGAGGACCCGGTATCTTTTTCTGACAACATTTTTGGAGAAACGCTATGGGTCTGCACAGTTTGTTCAGAAAAAAAAGCAAAAGACAGTTTTAAATAAGAGTGGCAATATGTTGTCAAAGACAATTGGCCCTCATCAACGAAGCAACTTTCTTTCTTTATTTGGTGTTTAACGTCGTTTTCAACCACAAAGGTTATATCGCGACGGAACGAAGCAACTGCATGACAATGCTTACGGACCCATGTGCTGTCACGCGAGGTTCAAAGAATGGCCTGGAAGATAAAGGGAGGAAGGAGAGGTCACCCCATTTGCTGAACATAGATTGGGATGTCTGTCACCATCTGCACAATGCATCAAAGGTTTTTTGTAAGCCCTTCAACTACTGGGCTGAGGGACTCTTTGGTGATGTATAGAGCGAATTTCACTGGTCATCTGCCAACAAAGAATGCCCTGAAGGATACTTCATCTTAGGAGAGAAGTCTACATATACTCTTACCTTCAAAAAGAAGACAAGAAAGACTACAAAGATATACAGGACAGCATCTGCGAAGATGTCAGCATAGCTGGGCGGAAAAGGCTGTCTGAGATCCAGCGTTCACTGACCAAATGACAGAGGAGTGACGATGGGAAAAAATGTCAGTCTCGCCGTGTGTTTTTTTCACGCAGGATGGACTCTTGCTGTACAGGGGAAGAGGAAAAGGAAGGCTTTGGTTCACTCGATTCTGTTTTCAGTACAAGTGTTTGTGCTTGTGTTTCTCGCTGCATTTCTGTTTGCCTGCGGAGATGTGAAAAACGACTCCGACACAAAAAGACTTATCAAGACTGCGGGGAAACTCGGCGAAAGTATGGAGACTGTCATCTCCCTCGTCAGTAGGTTAAGCATACAAGATAACTCTTTTCAAGACCAGCTGAAGAAGGGACTGCAAGAAATCAACAGCGTAAAAGAGAGAGTTAGCTGTTGCTTTTCGGGTCCAGCGGACCATAATAGGCCAAATCAGGACCCCACAAGTTAATCATTGCACATTTTTAGATTAAAACACTTCTAATACATAAAATCCGCAACGTCACCCGAAGGCAACAAAAAAGTCAAAGCAAAACCCTATGTCAAATAAACTAGGTTGTTTTAAAATTCAAATCTTAAAATAAAGACCAGACTCCTTTAAAAACCCAAAAAGAGCTGAAGAGCTGACCTCTGTAAAAATACTTTTCAAGCTCGAGGTGCCAAAATACTTTTCTCGTTGATCATACAGATCAGCACACTCGGTGAGAAAATGACTCACAGTAAAACCGGTATCACATGCGTAGCACCATGGTGCCTCTTCTCTTTTAAGCAGATGAACATGAGTGAGATAAGTGTGACCAGTATGTAACCTGGCCAAAACACTTTCTTCTTTTCTACTTGAAGCCACTAAAGGAAGTGGCTTTAAAAGGTCAGGAAGAGTTTTATACAATTTGTTTTCCGTGCAGGCAGACCAACGGTCTTGCCAGAGTTTTAAGCTGTAACAAAGGGTCTTCCTACGCAAGTCAGTAAAAGGAACAGACTGCTCAGGGAGACGAGGAACCGTCAAATCTAGAGCATCCTTTGCTGCCTTGTCAGCAACCTCGTTACCGTTTATGCCCATATGACTGGGCGCCCACATAAAATTGATAATCTTGCCTTCAGAAATAAGTTTAGTATGAAGGTCGTGAATGTCGACTAAAAAAGGATGAGTAAACTTTCTGGTGGATATCGCTTCAAGAGCTGAAAGCGAATCAGATACAATCAAAAAAGACTGATGTCTGGATTGATAAATTAATTTTAATGCCAAGATGATGGCCCTAAGTTCCGCCGAATACACCGACGAACCATTAGGGAGCCGGAGTTGAAGTGGTTGATGTAATTTCTTGTTAGAAACTGCTGCCGCAGCAGCTGAATCATCTTTGAGAGAGCCGTCAGTAAAAATAAATTCATACTCTGTGTACTTTGAGCACTGCTCAAGAAACAGCTGCCTAAAGACAGAGTCCGAGATTTCATTCTTCTTGAAAGAAGTTAGGGAAAAATTGACGGTTGGGTTTTCCAACTGCCAGGGTGGAGTGTTTGATGTCAAAGGATCGTCACAAACAGAATCAATATCTATAACAGCCCTTTCACATTCAGAAAGCATACGTATGCCAAAAGTTGGTATTTCAGTAGGTTTAGCTAAAAATGTGTCCTTCAGAATGGGATTAATAACACATTCATGAGCAGGGTTTTCGGGATTTGCCTTTAGCTTTAGGTAGTAGTTCATGGAAAGCCGAAGTCTGCGGATCTCCAGAGGAGGTTCTCGCGACTCGGCATACAAACTATCCACTGGTGTTGTGCGAAAAGCACCCAAACAAACTCTCAGACCCTGATGGTGGATGGGATCTAAGGCCTTGAGGACATTTCTCTTTGCAGAACCATACACAATACAACCGTAGTCCAGCTGTGGACGGACAAGAGACCGATACAGACGTAGCAATGTTGCCCTGTCAGCCCCCCAATCCGTGTGACTTATAACTTTGAGAACGTTGAGACCCTTTTGACATTTGGTTCTTAAATATTTGATGTGGGGTAAAAAAGTAAGGTTGCTGTCAAAAATCAGACCAAGAAATTTGACTTGTTTAGAAACTTTAATCTTATGGTTGTTTATGAAAAGAGAAGGCTGAAGAACTTGATGTTTTTTCCTGTGGAAATGAATACATTCTGTTTTAGCCAGGGAAAATTTGAACCCGTTCTCTTGAACCCATTTTTGAATTTTGGAAATACACAGCTGAAGCTGCCGTTCAACCCCAGCTAATGTTCTTCCCTTGGCAGAAATTTGAAAATCATCAACAAAAAGAGATTTGTCGATGCCAGACTGGACGTGTTTGACGATGTTATTGATTTTAATGTTAAAAAGTAACGGTGATAAAATACTCCCTTGAGGAACTCCCATCTCCTGTTCAAAAGAATCGGAGAAAGTAGAACCTACTCGGACCTTAAACTCCCTTTCGGCAAGAAAATTTGAAATAAAAATGGGAAGATTCCCATCAAACCCTAAGGTTTTAAGATCTGATAAAATACCATGCTTCCACGTTGTGTCATACGCCTTTTCCAAATCGAACAAGACGGACACAACGTGTTCTCCGCTTACCAGAGCGTTACGAACAAACGATTCAAAACGAATCAAATGATCCGTTGTACTTTTATGTTTTCGGAAACCGCACTGGACTATGTCCAAAGCGTCGATCCTTTCCAAGTGCCATAGTAACCGCTCATGGACCAGTCTCTCCATCGTCTTACAAAGACAGCTGGTTAAGGCAATCGGCCGATAATTATTTGGATCCGAATGATCCTTTCCGGGTTTCGGAATGGGAATAATTATGGCCTTTCGCCAGTCAGGAGGAAAAGTTCCAGTAGACCAGATATGATTAAAAATAGTTAAAAGAACTGTCAGGACGTTTTCAGGGAGATGACCCAAAAGTTGATAATGGATATCATCCTGCCCTGTAGCTGAGTCATTGGATTTTAGAATGGCATCCTTTAACTCGTACATCGAGAAAGGAGAATTGTAATCTTCCAAATTGGCAGAATCAAAGGAAACGGGTGTAGCTTCAGATTTATCTTTAACTTTTTGAAACTCTCCAGAATAATGTTCCGAAGAAGAGTTATGATTTATTGTTGAAGCCAAGATATTCGCCACGTTTTTCTTGTTGGTTATTACTCGACCATGTTGTTTGAGGCATTGGACAACCTCTTTACGATTTTTACCTTTAATCTTACGGATAATCTGCCATACCTTCTTGCTTGAAGTTTTGAAATTAAGCTTAGAGCAAAAATTGCGCCAAGAGGCTTTTTTACTCTTTTTGTAAATAAAACGGCTTTGAGCTCGAAGTTTTTGGTGAGCGATCTTATTGGCTGACGTAGGGTATTGGAACATATGCCGTTGAGCTCGTTTACGCTCCTGATTGACAGCTTGGCACTCTTCGTTAAACCAAGGTGTTTTTGGACCTTTGGGTTTAGAGGAAGATTTGGGTATGCTGTCTTTTGCACATTGCACCAAAAGGGTGGAAAAAGTTAAAGCCGGGTCTTCAGAATTTAGAACTTCTGGGGTTATTTGTCTTGAAGTAGAAAGACGAAATAAATCCCAGTTAGCTTTAGAAAACTTCCAGTGTGGAAGGGCTTCCTCGCCCTGATCCTCTTCAAAACTGACAAAACAGGGAAAATGGTCACTTCCACACAGATCCGAATGGACAGACCATTTCAAATCAAGAAATAAAGATGGGTGGCAGATAGCTAAGTCCAAATGAGATTCTTCTCCAGATTGAGTTAAAAAAGTACCCGCTCCGGAATTTAAAAGGCATAAATCCAAGTTATCGATGACATCTTCGATAATCTTTCCTTGAATGTTGGAAGATTCGCTCCCCCAACGTCGGGAATGGCCGTTAAAATCCCCTACCAAAAGGAACGGGGTTGGTAATTGATGTATTAAGTTTTCTAGGTCATTTTTTGTGACCGTAGTAGATGGCGACAGATACAAGGAACAAACAGTTATAGCTCTATTACAAGAAATGCGAGCCGCTATTGCCTCAAGGTTAGTGTCCAATTGGACCTGATTAAAAAGGAAATCAGAACGGATACAAAGTGCACTACCGCGACCTGTAGACCGCAATAAGCAGCTATACCCAGGCAGTGATATATTTTTGTTAGGGCCTATAAGCGTCTCCTGTAAACAGATTGCAATAGGATTACTTTTCAAAAGGAGATGAAGTTCCTCTTGATTGGCATTAAGACCTCTGATATTCCATTGTATTATAGAAGCCATTAAAAAGGTTTAGTATTTTAAAAACAAATAAAACTTTATTCAGTGCCCGATCCTCCACCCCCCTCCGACGCAGGGTAGAACCGGTTTGATTCATCCATTTCCGATTCCCCACCCTCGTCAGACAAGAGGGAGAAAGGGTTTGTCAAAGAAATGAGCGATTTGTCTCCCTTTTTTATTCGGGTAGGCAAGTCAGGCCTGACCCTGGCCTTGGGAGACCTCGAGGATCTTCCCTCAGAGTTTGATCCTGGCGGGTGGGAGGAAAGATCCGATCTGCCGATCGAACCCGTCCGCCCAACCCCCGAAGACCCGGCCGAATGAGTGGAGGATTTTTTCCCCCATTTGGTTTGGGTTTTAGCGGCTTTATGCACGGCCGCCTGCGTGACGTTAGTGACGCCAGTCGGAACTGTTGTCTGAACCTTCACACTCTCGGCAACCGTAGCCGCCTTCTCACTGGTATCGGCAGCAACAGCCGCCTTTACTCCACCCTGGTTAATATTTGCCACGACAGTCTCAAGACGATCAATCTTTTTAATGAGAGTGTCCAAGATTGTAGTCACCTTAGTGAGAAAGCTCTCAAGAGACGAAGGTGTAGTCGGTGTCGCAGAAGGAGTACTAACAGCCCTGGCGTATGTGGACACCGAGGGCTGTGCCATCTGGGACATGACCTTCTGTTTCGCCTCACCGAAAGAGCATCCCTCCGTTGTTCTCATCTTTTGAATGGCTTCCTCCGTTTTCCACTGGGGACATTCTTTTGAAGCAGAGGAGTGTTTACCCCCACAGTTGTGACACTGTTTGGGTCCCTCGCATTCACCCTCATGTTTTTCCTTTGTGCAATCTCTGCACATTTCCTTCCCCTTGCAGTTTTTGCTACCGTGGCCAAACCGTTGGCAACGATAACAACGCAGAGGGGAAGGGATGTACAGAGAAACCGGAATACTTTCAAACAGAACAACAACTCTTTTGGGTGCAACAGCTGTACAGAAAGTTAGGAAGAGAGTGTTTGTTTCCACTCTCTTTCCTTCTTTATCCGTTCTGGACACTCTGTGAACGTCGATAACTCCTTGTGATGCCAACCCATCCTTCAACTCCGCACAGCTCATACCTTGGAAGTGGTATGAGCGTGCCACACCCCGAGAGGTGTTCAGGTATGAGTGGCTCGTCACGGAAATCGTGAAGGAGCTCGATCCAACGCTCAGGGCGGAACCATGGCGGGACAAAAGAAGATCCGATACCTTCCTGGTGGGGCAATCCACCAAGAAGCTACCATCCTTCTGGCGTTTCACTGACTGAACTGATGAGGAAACCCCCTGAAACCACTTCTCGAGAACAAAAGGTGAAATCTTTCTTTGATTGGTTGGTTGGTTTTTGGGGTTTAATGTCTCTTCAGCAGATGCTAGCTGCTATTCGAGACCGATGCAGTTATTTTCTTTTCCCTTCATATGGCAAGTTCTACGTTTCAGACTATTTACATTCAAATCTATCACTGTAAAAGAAGGTTCTAAAAATTAATAATTTTCACTTCTGGTACTTTAAATCTTGTAAAAAATCTTGATCTCTTTTAAAAAGTTAAAAATCTTGTCCGGGGGAACATCCCGAAATAAAACCTTCAGTGTTTCCGCATTGTAGTGTTTGTCTCGAAATTCTTGAACGTCTACACATTTTGTGAGAACATGTTCTAATGTCCATGGTTCGTCACATCCAAAACAGTATGGTGGATCTTCACCTTTCAGCAGATACGAATGTGTAATGTGACTGTGCCCAATGTGTAAGCGACAGAGAACTGTCTCTTCTTTCCTGTTGAGGCGACATTGGGGTAGGCTGTCCGACAGCTGGGGAACGATCTTATGAAGTTTATTTTCTTCACATTCGTCCCATTCACTCTGCCATAGGTACTTTATGTACATGTTGGTGCGAGTTCTGAAATCTGAATGCTTTGTGTGTTTGTCAGTGATGAGTCTTTCTCTGGCTTCTTTAGCAGCTTGATCAGCTGCAGAGTTGCCTCTAATTCCAACATGGGATGGCACCCATGCAAACACAATCCTTTTGCCTTCTTCAATCAGAGATGCATGTAGCTCTTGGATTTCGACCAACAGTGGGTGATCTAGCTGAATTCTCTTCACGGCGGTAAGAGCCGATAGGGAATCCGACAGAATCAGGAAGTCTTTCTTTTTTGACTGATATACCTGTTTCAGAGCTAGCTGTAAAGCTTTCAACTCTGCAGAAAATACAGAACTGTCATCCGGAAGACGGGCCGAAAAGGCCCTATCGAGATTAGGACCTGTGACAGAAGCTGATGCCACTTTACTTTCAGCTTTGGACCCATCAGTGTATATTCGTTGATGGGAAGGAAACTCGGTACAGAACTGGCTAAAACACTGTTTAAAAATCAAATCATTTGTCTCTGACTTCTTTAACCTTGTCAGATCGAGTCGAACAACTGGATCTGGCAATGTCCATGGTGGTGTTTCTGTCCATCGATTTTCACTAACATGATCGAGTTTTATCTTTGATTCGGCCAGATGTGACTGAATCCGAGAAGACAGAGGTGCTCGATCATTTGGGTGACTTTCAAAAAATTCAGAGCATTGTGGTTGAAATACGCATTGGTAGGCTGGATTTGTAGGCATAGCTTTCAGTTTCAACACATAATTTAGGGTGAGTTTCAGGCGTCGCAGCCTCAGAGAGGGTTCTTTGGCCTCAAAATATAAGGACTGTACTGGAGACGTCCTGAAAGCTCCCAGACAAAGACGTATACCCTGGTGGTGTATTGTGTCTAATAGCCTTAGGTTGGATTTTGCGGCTCCACCATAGACGACACAACCATAGTCCAACTTGGATCGGATTAAAGCACGGTAAAGTCTGAGTAGGACTGTGCGGTCAGCACCCCAGTCCGTATGAGAAACCACTTTCAATACATCCAGAGCTTTCAGACATGATGTTCTTAGATACTGGATATGTTTAAGGAATGTTAATCGACGGTCAAAGGTCAGTCCTAGGAATTTAAATTCTTCAACAACCTTGACAGGATTACCATTCAGGACCAGAGAGGGTTCTGGCATGGCTCCCCTTTGTTTGCAAAGATGCATACAGACAGTTTTGCTGGTGGAAAATTTGAAACCGTTCTCCGTTACCCATTTTTGCACCTTGTCTATACATAATTGAAGCTGCCTTTCCACTCTATGTAGGGATTTGCCACGCACACAAAGTGCAAAGTCATCAACAAACAAGGATGACTCGGATCCTTTCAGTACTGCCTTTACTATGTTATTGATTTTGATGTTGAACAACATGGGTGATAGAATGCTTCCTTGAGGAACACCCATCTCTTGTTGACAGAACTCTGATAGGTTGGGACCAACCCGTACTGTAAACAATCGATTACTTAGAAATCCTTCCACAAAAACAGGGAGACGTCCACGAAAACCCATTTCATGCAAATCAGCTAAAATACCGTGTTTCCAGGTCGTGTCGTAAGCCTTCTCGAGGTCAAAAAATATAGCTAGTACATGTTCAGATCTCGCAAAGGCCTCTCGAACGAAGGTCTCAAAACGTACCAAATGATCAGTGGTGCTGTGTCCCTTTCGGAAGCCACATTGCACATCACTTAAGAGGTTTTGTTTTTCTAGGTACCACACCATCCTAGCGTTGACCAATCTCTCCATGGTTTTACACAGACAGCTGGTCAAGGCTATCGGACGGTAGTTGCTGGGGTTTGTATGATCTTTACCTGGTTTTGGAATGGGGACAATCATCGCTTCTTGCCATGAAGGTGGAAAGGATCCACTCTCCCATATGTGGTTAAAAACCTTCAGCAAGACCAGAAGACAACTTTCTGGTAGGTGTGTGAGGAACTGATAATGTATTCCGTCCAGCCCCATTGCTGAGTTGTTGCATTTTTGTAAGGCTTGTTTGAGTTCAGTTATACTGAACAACTTGTTGTAGTTCTCCTCATTCTGAGATGAGAAGTTTATGGGTTTACGTTCTTGGGTGGCTTTGATTTTTTGAAAATCTGTGCAGTAATTTTCTATTGATGAGTTTTTTTCCATTGTTGAAGCCAGAACGTTTGCTACTTCATTCTTCTGGGTTATAAGGGATCCATTTACCACAAGGTGGTTAATTGATGCAGATCCTTTTTTCCCTTTGATTTTACGAATAGCATTCCAAACTTTACTTGATGATACCTTAGAGTTTAAGTTTGAGCAAAAAGACCTCCAGGATGTTCTTTTAGAATGTTTTATGACAGTGCGACTCTTAGCGCGAAATCTGAAGAAAGTCAACTTCTTGCTAAGGGTCGGGCATCTGTAGAACCTGTGTAGACTTCTCTTTCGCTCAGATCGGGCTTCTTGGCATTCTTGATTAAACCATGGCACTTTAATGCGGTTGTTTGAAGATGTTTTTGGGATGTACTCAGTGGCAATGTCTTGTAGAGTGTTTGTAAAAATAGATGATGGGTCGTCACTTCCATCAAAGACAGTGTCTTCTGTGAGTTGGACAGAACATTCGGCAGTAAAAGACAGCCAGTTTGCCTTGTTCAGGTTCCATCTCTGGGGGGAAGCTTCTTCCAATCCATCTATTTGAGACATCAAGATAGGGAAATGATCGCTACCACATGTGTCATCATAGACTTTAAATTCAAAGTCTAGAACAAGAGAGGTGTCGCAAATAACTAGATCTAGTATGGACTTGCATCCTGTTGCTGGATGGAGATAGGTTGGTACTCCATCGTTTAAAACGCATAGATTACGATTGTCTAAAAAATCTTCTAGAATTCGTCCTCTCGTACTTAGAGAGTTGCTGCCCCATAAAGGGGAATGAGCGTTAAAATCTCCCATTAAAACAAAGGGAGCTGGAAGCTGATCAATAAGATTTTCAAGATCGTGCTTCGTGTAACATTTTGATGGTGACAGATATACACTGCAGAGAGTGATGGTTTTATCTAATGTCACTCGTGCTGCGACAGCTTGAATGTTTGTACATAGGTTGATCTCACTACAAAGTACACTTTTCTTAATCAAAAGAGCAACTCCCCCAGACGTGTTATTGTCTGAATGGTTTCTAAAAACATTGTATCCAGATACATTAAAATCTTTGTTTGGTTTCAGCATTGTTTCCTGTAATGCTGTAGCAACAGGATGAAATTTGTGTAAAAGTAGACATAATTCTTCATAGTTAGCTTGGACCCCTCTACAATTCCATTGAATAAAATTGGCTATGTTTGTTTAGTTTTAAGAAGTTTCTGCCTCCATACCCTCTTCGTCGGATAAACTCCCAAAATGATTGTATAATGTGATGGGATTTCTCTCCATTTTTGGGGTGCGAGGCGATCTTTGGGGCAGAGTAACTTTTCCCTTGTCCGGAGGTGTTCGTGGTGTGGATTTAGTAAGGTCCACTACCTCCACAACCTCGACGGCCCCCTTCCTGTGAGTTGCCCTGTGAACGGGCTTCTGGGTTGGGGTGGTGAAGCGAACCTCACCAGGAGACCCCATAGGGTCCTCAATTGGGGTGGTGAAGCGAACCTCACCAGGAGCCCCCACAGGGTCTCCAGTTGGGGCGGTGAAGCAAACCTCACCAGGAGACCCCATAGAGTCTCCAGTGGGGATAGCCCCACCTGTGCTTTCATCTGTCTGTGTACAAATACTTTTGTTTCTTGTGGGCTCTGTCCTTTTCAACATGGACGGGCCTGCCTGGACACCCACAGACCTATACGAAATACTGGTCTGGGTGGGTGTTGACTTTGTTGCAGGTCTTTGACTGACTGCTGCCGCAAAACTTTTCTGGAAGGAAAAAACATTCGTTTTTTCAACCTCCTTCCTGGCGTCTGAGAAAGACATCTTTTTCTCCGTTTTTGTTTTTTGAATGGCCTGTTCAAACTTGTATTTTGGACATTCTCTGGAGGACGGGGAATGGTTTCCCTTACAGTTTGTGCAGGTGGGTGGTGATGTGCAGGGACCTTCGTGAGGATCTCCGCCACACCTCTCGCACACTGCCTTCTGTTTACATCCAGCCTTTGAATGTCCAAATCTTTGGCATTGGAAACATCTCATTGGTGATGGAATATACAGAGTCACTCTTATTTGAACAAATCCCACTTTGATTTTCTCAGGGATGGTTGGGGTACAAAAAGTGACGAAAAGGGTGTTGGTGGGTACTCTGATATCGCCCTTCCTGATCAACACCCGGTACACATCAATGACACCTTGATCCTTTAGACCTTCTTTTATTTCAGCCTCACTGAGGCCCTCCAGCTCTCGGCATCGGATGACTCCTTTGCTGGTGTTCAGGCCTCTGTGAGGACTGACCTTGACCGGTCTATCAACAAATTTCTGACCATTCAGACGGAGAAGACCATCTGATGCCTTTTTTGAAGGACATTCAATCAGTAGAGAACCATTACGAAGTCTCTTAATGTTGTCTATCGTTGATGATACTCCTGCAATAACCTTCTGTATCGCAAAAGGCGAAAGTTTGGAGATGGGCTGTGCCTCATCTGCTGTCTCAACAACAATGAAACGGGGCCAGGCCTCGCTGATGTTGTTCTTTGTTGCTCTGACTCGGACTTCATCGTCAGAGTCAGAGTCAACGCAGTATCTTCGTTTGTTTCCGTTTCGGGTGCTTGAAAAAAAAGAAGAAAAAGAAGAGGTGGCCATGTTTGGGGCCTTTATCTTCGTCGCATCTGATCCCCACCCACCACGGAGCCCAACAAGGGGACGCTTAGGTGGAGCGGTTATCCAACTCCAGAGCGCCAAGGATACAGATGGATATACGCAGCGATAAGAGGAAACATATGGTATCTATCTGTAATAGGAGATTTAACTCTTTCCAAGCGGAAACGGGTTAGGTAACAACTTGGCATAATGTTCGTCAACTCTTTCCAAGCGGAAACGGATTAGGTAACAACTTGGCATAGTGTTTGTCCCGACTACCGCCGCCCCCTCCTACCGCCGCTTGCTCCTTTAGCCAAATGTCCGATGCAATATGCTCAAGACATATACCCAGACTTGACCAGCCGATTGATTGAAGCGGGTAAGCCTTTTTCAACCTCCTGTCTTAGATAAAGACTGGGCCAAAATGATGTGTTGGCGCTACAAAGTCGCAACTAAGTAAACCCCTCAATCATCAGGTCACCAGCCCAAACCGGTACAGGTCGCAGCGCACGGCAAACACGCTGGGTCTTAAGAAGACCACAGAGAAATAAGGATGTGGAAAAGAAGACTTTTGGGAAGTGAAATAAAGGTGACGGATCCAGTCAGGTAGAAATAAGACAAGAAAGGAATCAGAAAACTGCAGGGAATAGTAGGGAGAGTTTTTTGGAGAGAAATATAGGTGAAAGGACTGGTAAGGCAGAAATAAGACAAAAGAAGAGAAGTAAAGGGGTGGGGTAGCTTAGTGGAAACACTCCCGCCGCGTGAAGGCGACCCCATGGGAGCACCACATGTGTCATCATAGACTTTAAATTCAAAGTCTAGAACAAGAGAGGTGTCGCAAATAACTAGATCTAGTATGGACTTGCATCCTGTTGCTGGATGGAGATAGGTTGGTACTCCATCGTTTAAAACGCATAGATTACGATTGTCTAAAAAATCTTCCAGAATTCGTCCTCTCGTACTTAGAGAGTTGCTGCCCCATAAAGGGGAATGAGCGTTAAAATCTCCCATTAAAACAAAGGGAGCTGGAAGCTGATCAATAAGATTTTCAAGATCGTGCTTCGTGTAACATTTTGATGGTGACAGATATACACTGCAGAGAGTGATGGTTTTATCTAATGTCACTCGTGCTGCGACAGCTTGAATGTTTGTACATAGGTTGATCTCACTACAAAGTACACTTTTCTTAATCAAAAGAGCAACTCCCCCAGACGTGTTATTGTCTGAATGGTTTCTAAAAACATTGTATCCAGATACATTAAAATCTTTGTTTGGTTTCAGCATTGTTTCCTGTAATGCTGTAGCAACAGGATGAAATTTGTGTAAAAGTAGACATAATTCTTCATAGTTAGCTTGGACCCCTCTACAATTCCATTGAATAAAATTGGCTATGTTTGTTTAGTTTTAAGAAGTTTCTGCCTCCATACCCTCTTCGTCGGATAAACTCCCAAAATGATTGTATAATGTGATGGGATTTCTCTCCATTTTTGGGGTGCGAGGCGATCTTTGGGGCAGAGTAACTTTTCCCTTGTCCGGAGGTGTTCGTGGTGTGGATTTAGTAAGGTCCACTACCTCCACAACCTATCTTTCTTTGACTAACACTCTCAAAATGAACTATGAGGAATCGGGGCCAAGCGCCCCGTACCCCTGCTGCAGCAGCAGTAGTTCTAGATTCATCCTCGCTGTCAGAATCTCTGTCTTTCCTTTTCTTGTTTAACAAAGTTAAAGATGTCATAACACGTAAGCTCAATGAGGTGGGAAATACACAGTCACCCTTGTGAGAGCCCCCGTGACAAGGGAAGGGCCTAAAACTGTCATTTGGCGTCGACCCAAACTGAAACCAAACGCATGTGCTTACGACTGAATACTAAGATGTCAGCCATTCATCCCCTGGTCACACATGACAAACTCGGGATTCACCATACTTTAGAAAATAAGTGAAGAATTTTATGGGTGAGAAAAGGAAAGTAAAAGGATTTTGGGGAGGCAGAAATAGAGAAGAAACAAGAAAAAGAACCTAATTAGGTTCACGGCATCGAGAATGATGCGACCTTCTCTCTGAAGTTAGTAGAGAAGGCTCCCCCATCCACCACCCGGGGGACGCGCCTCTACGCCAATTAGGGGGCGCGAGGTAAAAGAGAGAGGGCCATGAGGAAAAGCAAATGGGGCAAAAAGGACCCGCTGCGAGGGACTTCCTGTTTAGGTGGCATTGGGGCAAGCTGTCAGCCGCAAGAAAAGTAAAATGAAGAGACTAATTTTTGTCAAATGTATTTTATGTTCTTTTTGAACTATGCTTCTTCAAAAACCTGTCCTTTACCAAGTGGGGTGAGGCTTGGAATCTGTACCAGTTTGAAATGCTTCAAAAACTCAAAACCAGACATGTACACAGGCAGGCTTTGCCAACCATTTCGAGGTAGCATCCAGTCTGTTTCACAAAGGACATGACTGGGACTTTTATGATGGGAGATTCAGGGTGATGGTAAAGAAGTTAGTTAGTTCTTGTATTTGGGTCCAGCGGACCATATAGGCCAAATCAGGGCCCCACAAGTTTAACATTACACAAATTTTGATTAAACCAATTTCAAAAAACAAAGTCAGAAACATTACCCGAAGGGAACACAAAAGTTAAGTCAAAACCCTACGACGTGTCAAGGATCTTTAAAATTCAAATCTTAACCCCTTGACTGCCTTATGACGGGTATACCCGTCATGCGCTTGTGCAGCCGCAGCGCCTTAGGACGAGTAAACCCGTCTTCTCCGTTCAGGAATTTTCCCAGAAATGCTACGTCACTGCTGACACACAAATAGCAGCCAATGGCTTGGTAGGATACCTCATTCTCATGAATAAACAGAAATGATGACGCGGTTTTGTGTCTGAAGGCTATTTTCGGCCTTGGCGGGCAGGAAATGGGAGAGAAAGCTCGACTCGTCAAAATGGCTAACGGTGACAGTCGACCGGGCCCTAGTAGGGAAAAACAAAGACGGACTGACGCTACAGGCGGTGCAAATGATTATGGATACTGACAGGGGAAGGGGGAGATCTTCTTTCGGACGATTCGTTGGAAACAGGTAGATGACAGTGATTATGATCCTTTCTTGGAGCAAGCAAAACAGCCACCTGTGTTTGATCCACAGGCACCAGAAGATGCGCCGGACTGATTTTTCAAAAGTTCATATTTAAACATCATTATAAGCCAAACTAATTATTATTTCCATGTTTAGACACTAAAAACAGATTCTTGGTTCAATTTCCTTTAAAAAATAACATAGGTTTTACTTACCTACCTACTGCCAGTTTGGAGCTAGAATTTTTTGTGAATTATTACACCCCGAACTCCAAAATTCCCTGGCAATCAGGAATGCACATAAGTAAGTTTTGATTGGCAGCGAAAGGGTTAAAATAAAGGCCAGACTCTCTTAAAAATCCAAAGAGAGCTGTAGAGCTGGTCTCCATAAAAATCTGTTTTAAAATAGAGGTGTCAAAATACTTCACTCGTAAATCATACAGATCAGTGCATTCAGTGAAAAAAATGTATCACAGTAAAACTATTATCACAGGTGTGGCACCATGGTGCCTTGGTAAAGAAGTGGCTCTCAGAGTGATAAAGCACCACAGGCTACGATAAATACAGCACCACATGCAATTATAAATACAGCATCACAGGCTATTATAAATACAGCATCACAGGCTATTATAAATACAGCAACACAGGCTATCATAAATACAGCATCACAGGCTATTATAAATACAGCATCACAGGCTATTATAAATACAGCAACACAGGCTATCATAAATACAGCATCACAGGCTATTATAAATACAGTAACACAGGCTATCATAAATACAGCATCACAGGCTTTTATAAATACAGTAACACAGGCTATCATAAATACAGCACCAAAGGCTATCATAAATACAGCATCACAGGCTATCATAAATACAGCACCAAAGGCTATCATGAATACAGCATCACAGGCTATTATAAATACAGTAACACAGGCTATAATAAATGCAGCACCACATACCAGTACATGGACAAAATCACTCCTGAAGAGTCAGCCAAAGTAATGAACATGGCGAGGAAGAAAGCAAAGATCCTTCGCAAGAAGCACAGGCAGCAGGAGAAATGTTTGCGCATCAAGATGCAGGAAAGGGTGCTCGAGAACGAGAACCAGAAAATCATCTCGAATAAAATGGAGGGCCTTGTCTGACAGATAGGGACAGCTCAAGTTAAGGATTCATTGGCTGGTAAAAATAGTTAGCCAATCAAATCACATTTCTTAAGATTCGCGCTCCAAAAAGGAGGGCGCGTAAGATAAGAATTCCGCCCTCCTATTTTACTCGCGCGTTGTCCAAAAACTTGGAATGGAAAGATTGTCGGAACGAAACCAGTCATTGCTTTCCAAAATGGCGTCGCACCAAGAAGTGGCGTTTTTGCGTGAGTACAAAGCAAAAATAACGCATTGTGCCAATTTGCTGATGTCTGGAAGTGCGTCACAGCAAGTGGTTGCAAGGTAAGTTTTGATATGAGATAACCTGATATCTGATAGGTATGTTATCGCAACACTGAAGTAGGCTTGTGTTGATCATTGATCCGCTGTTCATCAATACCGTCCCGAGGACACAGGGAGAAGGTAATGCAGACACAGCCAAGCGTTCATCTTCATCTTCATTCTACAAAAGAATGCATACAAGTACTACCCTGAGAGGGCACCAGGAGAAACAAATACAGGCCCAGCCCAGTTGTGACATCTACAAACAATCATTCTTCCCCGACACCATCCGCCTCTGGAACTCGCTGCTCACAGAGGCTGTCAATGCCCCATCTGTTGCTGCCGCAATGCTTGGTGTTTTTTGTCGGTCGGGCGCCTGTGCCGCCTTGCACGCTTTTCCAGGGTAAATGTGTTTTGCGTAGTTTCGCGCGAGATTCGGATATGCTCTAGAACGTCACTTGACACTTCGACTCGCAGTAAGACAGACCGGTCGGGTACTGTTTCGGACTTGAGAGGTATGAACAGCTTTCTATTGTTTGTTATTGCAACGTAACATGATTATGTTTTAATGTACCAAGGAGTGTTATTCTGTAAGCCTACTATTGAGGTAAAAGGAACGATATGGAGCTGTAACTTCTGCCGTGGAAATGTGCGTGGTAGAATGAGAGCTATTTTTGGTCTTGACCTTGACTTGTTGTGTTTTTATCGTCTTGGGTTCATGCGTAATTTTAACGTTGAATTGTTGCCTCGCCCCAGTGTGTATCGTTGTCTCGCTCCAATGTGTTCTCGCACCACTGGTTTGTTTAACCTAGATTTTATTCGTTGATGTATAGTTATTAGCATATATTTTGTGTTCTTCAGGAACCTGTGTGGGCAATCCCCATGCCTTTTCGTTGTTCGCTGCCATCACTAGGAGAAGACGAGTCTTTTACGGCCCTGTATGATTCGAAAATAAAGAAGTTTTACCATACATCCGTCTTGCGTCTGTGAGAGGCAGCGACACCATCCATTCAGTCCCGCCTTCAGGGCTTCCCTGAGCGAATGGATTCCACATTTAAATATATTTTTTTTCTCTGCAATGGCCTATAATTATCAGGAATACGAATGCGAAGCCGACTGGACGAAGAACAACGAAAAATGCGTCATAATGAATGATGATGTCGACTTGGATTATAGATTATTTAGAAGAAGAAAAAACCCATAATATATTTCTCTCTTCTTTTTCTTTGGATGTGGTGAAGAATAAGTTTTCTCTCTCCCTCTGCTTGTGAGTGTGTGTGTGTGTGTGTGTGTGTGTGTGTGTGTGTGTGTGTGTGTGTGTGTGTGTGTGTGTGTGTGTGTGTGTGTGTGTGTGTGTGTGTGTGTGTGTGTGTGTGTGTGTGTGTGTGTGTGTGTGTGTGTGTGTCTTCTTCTTCTTGTTGGTCCTGTGGTAACCGCGACTTAACCGAGGAATTAACTCCACATTGGGGGACTCTTTATGCACATGTCTGTGTTATGCTGGCGATCTTAAACATTTTTTAAAGCTAGTGGGTATTTACAGGTTAAACACATGGGTGTAGGGGGCCTACGCTATTGGGGGAAGGGGGAACCCATCCCCTCAAAGAAGTCTTGAAGGAGTGGATGGATGGGACAGAGTCGGCATCTTGAGGCAAGGGAGTTCCGGGTGCGGATGGCGTCAGGGAAGGAGTACTTGAACTCGTCGCAAGACGGTTGAGCTTGGATTCTTTTTTTGGGGGGGTATAACTATGACTTATTTAATGATGTATTCTGATTTCTTCCTGTCTAATACTTATTTATGATTATTCATTGTAGGTTGACATCATTGACCAAACAGTTGGAGGATGCAGCGACTGGTGCAGTCGTTGCTACCCATGTTTCTGACAGACTCCAGGAGTTAACAGCCGAACTCCTATTGAAGGCAAAAGCTGATTTCGCCCAGAACGTTGGTATGTAATGATATAATTATGTAAAATGCATTTAATATTAAAGGGGCATATGCAGTACTACATAGCTGTTGCTGGGGAAAAAATTAATTAAGGTACCACTACCCACGGAAAACCTAAAATCACACCTTTTGACATTATTTGATATCTATTATTACTGCTGTTCAAGGTACTGAGGGATTTAGACCACGAAGAAATGCAGCCGGCTTCCAAATCACCCAAGAACAATACAACTTTGCAGAGACTCAATGTCAGCGTGAAGGAAATGGCTCTTTCCATTGGTGTGTCAGAAAAAAGCATTAAGCGTCGACTGAGGTATGTTTCTGGACAGTGTCCTTTGATAGGTCTAATGAAACTTTACATAGGTGTAAAGAAACTTTAAATGCCCACGTTCACAGGATCCACAATATGATGGATGGATATATACTGCTTAACGTCCCTGACCCGAAGACATTAGGGACAGCCATCTACTATAGTCCAATGGGACGTCTCAATGACTGTTCCACGGTTGTCCTATGCCATGTCTCATAGCTCGAAACGATCCACATTGATTTAATGCACCGTGTAACGTTAAATCGTTAGCCGAAAGGTGAATTCTTGGTGTAGAAACTGATAACAGGAATATTATGACACAGGTATTATGCATCATCATCATGAATATGATGTCAAAGAGAACATGCTAGAACCCCTCTCTCTCTCTCTCTGGGGCGGGGACGTAGCTCAGTAGCCAGTTGGTCGCTATCAGCGTGGGTTCGATCCCCACGTTCGGCGAGAGATTTATTTCTTGTAGTCAACTTTGTGCACTCTCTTCGGTGTCCGAACACCCCCGTGTGCACACATGCGCACGAAAAAGATCCTACGTTCACAGCGAAAGTCTCAGGGCTTGGAAAACACGAAGACACGCATGCATCTCTCATCTCTGATTATCACGATCGTATTTCGATACTTTGACGAGACAAACCCAATGCTGGTGTGTTGAAGAAGACAGCCACAGCGGGCTTGTTCGAATCAAAGTATCACACCATCAAGATCAAGATTGAGAGATAACAATACTGTACATGCTTATTTGTCGTCTGCCACACAAATTTTTTTAATATATATTGGTACACAATATATTATAACATGTCTTACATTGTTTGATTTTAGAACCATGGGCCTGCAACAGAGCAAAAAGTACACGGTGATCTCCGATGAAGACTTATCGTCCAAGATCAGAGAGATCACCAACGAGAACAAACTCTGCGGTTACCGCACCATACATGTAGGCAAAACTAACAGCAAAGGGGATTGTGCTTCAGGTAAGCTGTTTGTATCTTTAAAGGGGTCATCCAGTCTGAAAGGCCTGAAGATAACGTTATCAATCGATATCATGTGTTAATTACCTCTACAGGGATCGCGTTAACGCAAGATTTGTGTGTATTTGACGCAATTTTATCAGCGCTGACGTGTTTTCCAAACTTGTATGCATCACGCGTACGCAACATGATTTGGTTCAAGTCTGTGATCACATTCTGTATCTGAACACTGAAACGTATAACTATAAGGGAAATGCGATCAAACCAAAGTCTAGGAATTCACTGTGCCGCCGGTTTTCTCCATACTTTGTCATGTGTTGCCAGAAAGCAGTAAGTCTGTGCTTTTTTTCCCTCCTCAGTGGTATTGCTGTTTTCTAACAACACATCTCTTTGGTAGCTGAATCTTGATCTTGATGGATTACGTTGACAGATCCCACTTCTGGTAATTATGTCAACGGAAAGGAAATCCGGGAGATCACTTTAAAAAAAGCAAAAAACTACAGAACTTCCATTCACACACTATGCACAAAATGTGCCATAATTTTGTGTCCTATCAATTCACACACCAGCTAAGACTAGGGGGACTGTGGCCCCATGCACCTATTTGACGCCCCGAAGTTCCCCAGAGCTATTCCCCAGAGTCATCGAAATAACCTTGATGTGTAGTGCAGAATAAAGAAGATGAAACACGACTATGGCTTCATAGTCTTGGCCACTTATAATCATTTGTTACGTTCGCTCGCAACATTGTCACAAGTGACGAAGAAAGCGTATTTGACAATTTTCTATGATATATTAAATCTGTGTCCTAGATCGATTTCTCGCTTCAGTGGGAAGCTTGTTTCATCTGCAAAAATTATCGTAGGAGCGTATGAAAATGTCAAGGTTGGAAGCAAAGACGGAAATGTGTGAGTGACATAATAATGTCATGATAACAATCGGGCAGAGTGAACAGCTTGATGATCGTAACCACTCAATGCAAGGATCTAGGATGTTGATAATTGACTGAGGTGACATAATATTATCATTCTGTCACTATTGGAACAAAAAGGTAAGTCCACCACAAGTCAGAGGTTTTCAATTGATATTTCGGCAACTAGGCCTTCGTCAGAATCTTTCTTTCTTTATTTGGTGTTTAACGTCGTTTTCAACCACGAAGGTTATATCGCGACTTCGTCAGAATACTAACTCGCATCAAATGGACAGTAATATTAACCTTTATGCCCAAACATGAGGGATTAGGTGTAAAGACACGCAAACCAACTTACATTCTGTCACTAATTTAGGCGCGCTCACTTATTTCGCCCTCCTTAACTGAGCGCTCCGTTTGGGCCCATTTGGCCTTTCATACAACGCATCTACCAAAGAAATATATCGACAAAGAAATTGAAATACTAATTGCGCTTTGGAGGGAGTTAAAATACTGTGAAGTGAACGGCACAGCTGATTTTGGACACAATCTACCTTGAGTCGGGTGGTTCACTATTATGACTTTCCACTGTCACTGACTACATTAGAAACTGTACACATCTGTACAAGATGTTTGTTCCAAATTAATTGGTGAAAGTCAACCAACGGCAAGCCGGACAATCGCACGAGTGATCGATGCTTTCCTGCAGCATTCCCTGAGTGGATTCGGATGACCAACTCACAATGAAGTACGAAGGACCAAAGACAAGATTTTTCACCAGCTCAACCTACCAAATGTGTTTGGATTCATTGATTGCACACATGTCTGCATTCAAGCACCAAGCGTTAAGGAGTAAGAGTATGTAAACAGAAAGCATTGTGTGCAACAATGGTCTAGCTGACTGGTACACTGTTTTTGCTCGAAAAGAAAGAGTCTTTCTGTGAAAATGTCTTCTTGTAGTCTGGTATATCAATGCGTAAATATTGTTTCATTTGTTGTATGTTTTTATATGCCATTGCGTTTTAATGAAAGATGAGTTTAATTTCGCAATACAAGACTGTTGCTCAAAATGCGATGCACCTGAAAGTACACTTCCATATGCAACAGAAGTGTACCGCAAGACAATCTTGTCTTCCGCAAGTTTTCCGCTAAATTGTAGGGTGGAAATTTGGGCAACAGTGGCATAGCTGTAAATAATCTTGTGTTCCCCAAAAATCCCATGTCAGTGTGGAAAGGAAATTCAGGCAACAGTGGATTATCAAATAAAATCAGTAGTTTTTCTTTTTCTACTGAATGTACTGGGACCATTTGTCACACAGACAAAGTCTGACACAAAATGTTTTTGTTTTGAAATTTTCGTGATGTTCTGTTTAACATAGGCATAGCTCTGCTCGTTCAAACTTTTGAAGTGAGCTGGCAAGGAATTTTTCAAAATGGCAGCTTTCCTGGTAAACCGTTGTTGCTCTAAAGCATCGATTTATGGTAATCTAAACGACAGAAACAGGTTTTTCATAATATCAAACTACTTGAGTACTTTTTGGATTTATTCCGGTGCCAAAAGTGTCTGCTACTTGCCTGGATACTTAGCCGATTTTCTAAATTGACTGTATTTTGCAGCGGCTGTCTAAGATGATGCTGCTGTAGCGGGAGAGCCCTACTAGCTCAGAGTTGCAGGTACTCAGTGACCCCACCTTCCTTCTAGTCACCCCCACCTTTCCTGTAGATACCCCCATCCCCTCCCTTACAGCCAGCCCACAGCGACCACAGAAGATTAGTACCGAGTCTTTGAGAGACTATAAAAGAGGCCGGCTCTGCGAGTCTCGTCAGTCAGCGCTGAATAAGTGCTTGCTCTCTTTCCCTCGTCTTTTTCTCTCTCTTTCTTACACGCTGCACAAGTGTGTACTCTGTCTCTGTTTCGTAGTTTGTTTGTTGTCTCTCAGCGTTGAACAAATGCTGTGTGTCTTGCTTGATCGTTGTCTCTCAGCGTTGAACAAATGCTGTGTGTCTTGCTTCAGTGATCGTTGTCTTTCAGCGTTGCATTTAAATGCTGAACGTTTGCATGTTCGTTCTGTCTTTCAGTGTTGAGTCTACGTGTTGTCGCCGTGTCTGTCTTGTGTGTGAAACAGAGCCAGCAGGAACGAGATAGGCATACATAAGAAAGGAGCCGTAGGTGTTAGTTATTAATCGGAGTTAGGGTAAACGCTAGGTAAGACTGATTGAAGGATTGTTTGGTGCTTTGTTTGATGGGTTTGTTTACTTGCTTTTCATGTAATATAGTGTAAAATAAAACCTTGTAACTGTTTCCTATGAGTTATGGTGAACATCACTGTACGTACGAGAGGTGAGCGTGAACATGCGTGTGTCGGTGAACGAACGTAAGTGTGTGAGCTTGCTTTCGTGTCATGTATTGTAACTTCTGCCTCTCCTTGACTGTTGTCCTGTAAACATGTGTTGTTAAAACTGTACTGTACGTGGCAAACTCTAACATCCAAAACACACATCACAATATTTATGTAACGCACAGTCTAGATCACTAAGAAACACACAGGGTTTCCTCTGAATACCGAGGTCGGCTAGTATTGTAGGCACATGTATTGAACACAACGCGAGGCATAGACTAGACTGATTGTGCAGCTACATTACAATAGGGCCAGAGTAAAGGTGAGATAAAGAGTTGCTCTCCTCGGCAATCTTCAGCCTCCCCCTGAGAACAATTAATGAGGATACGGACCCTCTCTAGGGCTCCGGTTACAAATTGATGCCGTGACCCAGGATTTTTTGTGTTTCCTTTCAAAATCATCCCGTGACAGCCGGCAGGATTTTGTTAGTGTCTAGGTTACAAAAGAGGTGTTTTGCGATTGTTAGAGTTTTGCAGAAGCGTTTTCATTCGTACAGTTGTGTTTTGTGTGTTCTTGTGACTTGGCAAGATGTGTGTTGTTTTAGGCTTTCTTTGGCTGTTGGTGCCAAGTTGGTTGTTGTGGAACGTTCGTATTCCAAAATGGGTGAAAATAAGAGGTTTGAGACGTACGTCTAACTATTCTAGCAGCAGCGAAGAAGAAAGCTCGTTCAGCAGATGCAGTTGTCTGTGTTCGAGGAAACTGGAAAACAAAGATGAAGAACACCGTAGAAACATCGCTGAGCAAAGAACGCGGGATGGTGAGATATTGAAAGTTTTGACAACTCTAAGTGAACAGGTAGCTGTGACCCTGGAAAAACTGTCGAAAATCTGGTAGAGAGGGACACAGAGTTAGAAACATGGATTCAGTCACTTGTTACAGATGTGGTTCCAAGGGCCACTACTCTAGAGACTGCCCGAAACAGGGACCCAGAGACAATGGGCAAGGCACTAAAGTAAACAGGCCAGGCAGTCAGGGAAGTGATTAGCGTGGTCGCGCGACTCCCAGACTCAGCCCGAGCGCAAACACAGGGAGATAAAGGACCGATTAGGGTTATTGTCCAAGCAACAGGTGCAGTTTCACTTGCCGTCCACTAAGGAAGGGGAACTGTGTTGGTGTGTTGGTGTGTATAAATAAAGACTGAATGCTTTATGGTCAGAGTTTTAGAAAGTTGGGATAAGTGCTGTTAGCTTTCCGCACAGTGATGTGGTTGGAAGTATAGTGGACCGGGAGGTATAGTAATGGTAGATCGTTCATAGAATACTTCGTCTTTGTTGGATTTTGGCAGAGAGCTCTTTGGTGATAGGTGTTGAAGAGAGAAGTGACTGACACATGTGCAAGGGTACAGATGTGTGACACTGTCGTTTTCCTGCCTAGTTCTGAGGCGTTTGCGAGAGGTTTTCTTGTTCAGTCTAGTGTTGTACGAAGTTGACGGCTCGTTGGAAGGCCAAGACAGTAAAACTGAAAGGAAGTTTGAAGTTCCAAGTGTTTGGTATAAGTGATAAGTGAGTTAGGATTTTGATAGAGAAGCCAAGCAGACGTTGTTATTGTATTTGTATAAACTGCCGTTACTTTGAATTCATTGCCGCGAGGTGGTGAAGGATAAGATTAAGAGATGGTTCATTCTGCGAGGGAGACACCTTGACATTTCGTGTGTTATGTCGAGGGTCCCGTAGAGGAGTTGTCAGAGAGAAGAGTGGAGTCTGTTGTCAGAAACATGAGTAGTGACTTGTAGTGATGCGAGTTTCCTAAGCCTAGCCGACAGGGGATCGGAGGTCGATGTTAACACTATTCAGCGGGGGGTATACAGTGTAGTGGTCAGGACAGATAAGGCGGCCGAGGAAACCCCTTATAAATACTGTTCAGTCTGCTACATGTTATCCTGGTGTGCGGGAGGCAGTCGCTTGGTACATCTCTAGCGGTAGAGAAAGGGAAGGAACGAGGTGGTTCAGACAGCGAAATGACAGAGCCGAGATCCGGGTGTCAACGGGTCTGATGATCACAGTTTCCTTTGGTATCTTGCGAGGTCAGTAGTTCTGCACAAGTGACCGGACCGCCGGGTTTTCTGGATGGTCTCATGAGGAGTTGGCCGGTTATGCTCCAACAGGGGGATCTAGTAACATATTCTCTTGACTCTGTTTCAGCGAGGAAATGGGAGACATAACTCTTAAGAATGACGTTTTACAGTGCAGCAGCTCAGCTATCAGAACATTTTTAATACAGTGGGATAATTTGTGGAAAGAGGAAAAGGTCACTGAGTTTGAGGCAGAAAAAAAAAAGGGAGTACGGATTAGGTAACAGTGTAACTGAGAAGCTGTAATCGATCGTGGTTTGTAAGAGAACCGAGGCTCTTATGTATATGTTTGTGAAACAAGCCACATGTAAAGAGGGCTTGAAGTAAGGAAGGAACTTTAATGTGTACGCCTTATTGAGAAGAGCAGAAGACGTGTCATCAAGCGGTTCCGGGTCTGTTGTCTACATAGGAGGCACAATGCTGAAAAGTATGGTTGCTATCCTACCAACCCCCAAAGCAGCCCAGTGTTCTACCCAGTGACGTGGGTGCAGTCCCGACCACACGCCGTGATGAGGACGTGACGCCCCGCCCGCGACAGAGCGACGAGCAGCCATGAGAGTGGGATGTCACCCTGGACTGATGAACTCAGCCCTTGAAGAGTTTGGCCGAATGACGTCATCACCACCGCCATCGCCCTCTTTAGCAGAGAACAGTCATCGCTTCAAAATCGAGGTACCAAGTGTAACGTTGTAAGGGTGCAGTCGAAGGCTCTTTTGACGGCCCTACCTCTTCGCGTTACAACTACGGTAAACGCGTAGTTCAAGTTTCGGTTGTGAGTCATGATGTTCAGGAATAATTGTATGGTATACGCAATGAGATTTTGTACATTTTTTCAATTGTGTCAGTGTCACATTCTGGAGACACTTATGCCATTAAAACCTAAGCGGGGTTGTCATGAACTGCTGATGTTTTAAAGAGCTGTTTTTGTATTTGTGTGAAATTAACATGATTTAAATTTTTTGAATGATCGTTTACTCGGTAGGCTGAATTTGACTGATTCAGCTAATGAACAATGCTATTGTACTAGCCTTCAACTGGGCTAAATAATGTCTTGCACATAAAACTCGCGAGTGTATCGTAACCCATGTGTATTGTTGCGATTTTTCCCCATTTTCATCACATATTATTTCTGGAGATCAGTAAAGTCTGAGTAGTAGTCGGTTAAAAGTCCAAAGTTAAGCCCTCAGTGCCATTGGCCCGTAAAGCTACCTATTTACGATTTAGGCGCAGAAACCCCTACAATTGATGAATGGGAATTATAGTTGACACATATATTTTGGGTAATGAACTCGTATCCAACTCATGACGTGGTGATATAGTAAGAGGCCTTTACTGTAAAGCCGTTTGTTTGTTTGTTTATTTGTTGCTTAACGTCCAGCCGACTACGCAGAGCCATATCAGGACGAGGAAGGGGGGGATGAAGGGGGCCACTTGTCAAGCGATTCCTGTTTACAAATGCACTAACCCATTACTTGTGTCCCAGCAGGCTTTAGTAAAACTAAATTAATACCTACTGGAAGATTACCAGTTTCCAGTATGTTAAAATAGGCTTAACCTATCTACTGCTGGACTTACATCAGAACACTAACAGATTAAACTATACATGAATCGCGAGACAAGCGGCAAGAGAAGAGATTTTTGGAAAAAATACAGGTGAATGAGCAAGAAGGCAGAAAAAAGAAAAGAATTCATGAAGAAAAAGAGAGCATGACAGGAAAGAGGAACCAAAAATCTACCTAACAGCAAACTAGAAAGCTCCTGCGGTTCCAAAAACAGGAGGGGCCTTTAATTTCATAACCGCAGTGCCCCACTGCGGGACTGTAAAGCCGTGAGCGAGAGTTTTTTTGTGAGTATTAAGCTTGTGCATACAAGAGCGCACATTGACTTGAAAGAGAAATCCTATATTATCAACTAAACGGATTGATGGGGATAAAGGTTGCATTTTTGTATGGTAGTGTTGACATTGTGTTACTTTTTCTCTGTGGAGAAAATTGACTGATCAAGATTGGATTTTTGCTGTAGTTGTGTTTGGGTTGTTTTCCCATGGATATGCAGCATTGTCTGATTGCCAAAATATTGTCTAATAAAAACGGGTTCGATTGTTGATGATGTTGCTGTGTTTAAACATGTATTATTTTGATTTTGTGGATGCATTTATTGATGTCTAGTCATTTGTTTTTGACTAATGTGAGGGCACATTATGTCTAAGGAGGGGGGAGTGTAGCGGGAGAGCCCTACTAGCTCAGAGTTGCAGGTACTCAGTGACCCCACCTTCCTTCTAGTCACCCCCACCTTTCCTGTAGATACCCCCATCCCCTCCCTTACAGCCAGCCCACAGCGATCACAGAAGATTAGTACCGAGTCTTTGAGAGACTATAAAAGAGGCCGGCTCTGCGAGTCTCGTCAGTCAGCGCTGAATAAGTGCTTGCTCTCTTTCCCTCGTCTTTTTCTCTCTCTTTCTTACACGCTGCACAAGTGTGTACTCTGTCTCTGTTTCGTAGTTTGTTTGTTGTCTCTCAGCGTTGAACAAATGCTGTGTGTTTTGCTTGTTTGTTGTCTCTCAGCGTTGAACAAATGCTGTGTGTTTTGCTTGTTTGTTGTCTCTCAGCGTTGAACAAATGCTGTGTGTCTTGCTTGTTTGTTGTCTCTCAGCGTTGAACAAATGCTGTGTGTTTTGCTTGTTTGTCAAGTTGTCTCTCAGCGTTGAACAAATGCTGTGTGTTTTGCTTGTTTGTTGTCTCTCAGCGTTGAACAAATGCTGTGTGTTTTGCTTGTTTGTTGTCTCTCAGCGTTGAACAAATGCTGTGTGTCTTGCTTGATCGTTGTCTCTCAGCGTTGAACAAATGCTGTGTGTCTTGCTTCAGTGATCGTTGTCTTTCAGCGTTGCATTTAAATGCTGAACGTTTGCATGTTCGTTCTGTCTTTCAGTGTTGAGTCTACGTGTTGTCGCCGTGTCTGTCTTGTGTGTGAAACAGAGCCAGCAGGAACGAGATAGGCATACATAAGAAAGGAGCCGTAGGTGTTAGTTATTAATCGGAGTTAGGGTAAACGCTAGGTAAGACTGATTGAAGGATTGTTTGGTGCTTTGTTTGATGGGTTTGTTTACTTGCTTTTCATGTAATATAGTGTAAAATAAAACCTTGTAACTGTTTCCTATGAGTTATGGTGAACATCACTGTACGTACGAGAGGTGAGCGTGAACATGCGTGTGTCGGTGAACGAACGTAAGTGTGTGAGCTTGCTTTCGTGTCATGTATTGTAACTTCTGCCTCTCCTTGACTGTTGTCCTGTAAACATGTGTTGTTAAAACTGTACTGTACGTGGCAAACTCTAACATCCAAAACACACATCACAATATTTATGTAACGCACAGTCTAGATCACTAAGAAACACACAGGGTTTCCTCTGAATACCGAGGTCGGCTAGTATTGTAGGCACATGTATTGAACACAACGCGAGGCATAGACTAGACTGATTGTGCAGCTACATTACAATAGGGCCAGAGTAAAGGTGAGATAAAGAGTTGCTCTCCTCGGCAATCTTCAGCCTCCCCCTGAGAACAATTAATGAGGATACGGACCCTCTCTAGGGCTCCGGTTACACTGCGCAAGAAGAGGTGGCTGTTGTTGCTGAGCAAGATGAGGAAGATTTTCTAAATTGACTGTATTTTGCAGCGGCTGTCCAAGATGATGCCGCGCAAGACGAAGTGGCTGTCGCTCAACGAGATCTGGATGACATTGCAATGCATGATGCGGATGCCTTGGTCCTGCAAGATGACGCGGAGGCACAGCAGAGAACAACAGGTTTGTTTTCCTGTCGCTTAACACCCAGTCAATCATTTACTGAAATTTAAACGACAGGAACATGTTTTTCATAATATCAAACTACTTGTGTACTATTTGGATTTGTTCCTGTGCCAAAAGCATAGATCGGCTGCTCGCCTATACTGTACATGAGCAGATAACGACAGGTTTTGTCTTTATGTTGCTTTACTTACGCCCATTCAATCATGCAGGGTAAACGACAGTTACAGGTTTTTCAAAATGTTACATTTGTTATTGTATTTTTATCTTATTGTTTCAGATGCCACAAACGGCCAACGCGACGTTGCGAATGTGACGGTGAACACCTGTATTGTCGTGAAGTACCCAGACCGACATTATCCAGGTAAACATGCCTTGTTACACTCAATGAAAAGGAAATTGTTTTCGAGAAGGTTCGGGAACATCACACAACTCTCAACACATTTACTTTACTGCCAAGGTGCCTTGCTAGAACAGCTGCTGCAATGTAAATTTTAAAATCATTGTTTTGACTTGGTTGGGGATCGAACCCCCAACATTCGAGGAGGAAGCTTTATCGGGACAAGAACAATACTGGGCTAAATGTGCAAAATAAGTTGCTTCCATTTTAGCCAACTTTTCCAAAAATATTTAACGCATAATTTTTAATTTCATTTAAGGTTAAGTCATCTTATGTCACGATTTAGTGACATGGATCAAGAAAGTGTCACTCTGTGGGGTGCCTTCTCTTGGTCAATTGCGATAGAAAGCGCCTGTGCTTTCTGTCAACGGTTGTGGTTTTTGCTGACAGCGCATAACGAACACGGATATTTTGTGTTGCACGGATTTCACGGGGGTGATTTCTGCTGTCGAGGCAGAATTGTCGATAACTGAACTGGGGTATGTGACAGGGTTAGTCACGTGATTTCGTCAAGGTTGTCTGTCTGAGACATGTTAACTGGACACTCGAGAACTCAGCGCTGGGGAGAACGGTCGGTGTCTTATATTTCCTGCGAGTTTGATGGACTTCATCGCTTTGATTTCTGCATTGATATTCAACGCGCCGCTCTGCATATGTACAGGAGGGCTTCAGGAAAACTTCAGTTTGAGACCACTTTCTCTCCGTTCACATGCGGTCTGACGTAACGGGTCGTCAATTTCTCTTCGCTGTGCGGGCAAGAAATTTCACCGCATAAAGGATTCGGCAAGAGGGTGAATGGGGTATCGCTGTTGACGAACAGGTGCCATTCAAAGGAGGAAGCGGTTTTTGCTTCAATGAGAGTGCTACCAACATAGGCTTTTGAGGTAATAAATCATTATTTAACGCTGTTGACGAGTCTGTGTTTGTGGAATGAAATACTCTCTGTTGTTCTTTCCAGGTTAGCGCATAATTTGCTCTTTGTGACGCTAAAATACTAATCTGTATATGGTTTTTGGAGATATGGAGAGAAGGAAGGAAAATAGCTGATTTGTTGTTGTAAAGGTCCGTTTGTGCAGGCCCACGTGCTCGATGAGATATATGTAAAGATGACATGTTTAAAGGTAGAGGTTGAGGGGAGCTTGGCATGTTTAGTGCACCGATGCTTTTTGTTGCAGCCTTTCTTCATTTCTACCTACAACTGTTGCTGGCTGTTTTTTGCTGCCTATCTGCGGGACGCTGTTATCTGCGGACGCTGTAACCAGATCGTGTGATGTAACCAGCTAACCGGCTAACCAGCGACTGAGTGAGGCGCCTGATGTCTCCACTTTTCCCTGCTTCGTAGCCACGCCAGACGGCACTACATTCTACGGAGCAGTTGTGGAGACTATGAACTAATTACAGGCCGTCCACTCAGTGGCACAACAAAGCTAAGTGCACCATGTTTTATGCACCCTTCATACCACCTGGTCATCCATTATATTTATGATTATACTCGAGTGGTGACAGCGTGGGGTTTGTGACACCTGCATAAATTAGCACTTTTGGCAGATCAGCTATATATTTCTTAACTATACACGGGATCAGCGTGTTACTATAATTTTCTACACTTAACTGACATTTGTTGTCAGTGATCACTTGTTTTTACGTTTTGAACGTAAAGAGAACATATTTTGAGTGAAGTCTCGAGGGAGGTGGCGAGTTATTACATAAACAGGCGTCTGAAACTTATACTTTTGTTGATTCTATCTATTTGTATGACTGCGGGAGTGGATCGTGGTGTGGTTAGTTAGTTAGAAGTAACTAACCATTCATTATAAATCACCTTATGTGATATATTGAAAAGTGACATCTTATTTAGCCCAGAATTGTTTTTATCCAAGTTTAGCTCTAAGCTGTCGATGGGTGAGGAATCAATTATTTTGTTTACACTTTTTAACATTCATATTTTGCAGGAATAGAAGTTGTCAGCATGTTTCTGTTTTGTGTACGTGCAGGAGTCGTCACTGCGGTCCATGCCAATGAGCTCCAAGTGCGGTTTCTCAAACCGCATGCCACAAACGCGGAAGTATTCCTCCACCCTGACATTGACGATGTGCAGCTGGTGGGGAACGACATGGTGGTTGCTACTCACGTCACTCTCATACCGCGTGGAAGAAGCTGTCGAGAATGGACAGTCGACGGCTTCAAGTTCTCCTGAATTTATTTAAACCGAACGTTTTGTTAAATATACATGTGCACAAATGTTTCTAGAAGGTGTTGTGTTTTGCCCAATCAGTATTCATGACTTAAATAAAACTCAAAAGACGTTTTCATTTGTTTGCTTTGTTTAAAAATTATTCTTCATGATTTTGGTGTCACGTGTAATGCTGTTGTTAATTATCTACAATTAACTGTAGTCAAAACCCAAGCAGCAAAATAATGTTCTACATGCTGTGCTATAGTGCAAGGGTCATTAGCAAACATGCTGTGGTGTTACGGGAATGCTGGTCTTTGTCTTAACTGTGTCTATGGTATTGTCAGCACCTCTCTTTAACAGCGTTACGGTGTCACAGTAAACGCCTCGCCCCACACCCAAAACCTTAATCGCTTTTTTATTTCCTATATGTCTAATGAACATTGTTTATCAAGGACTTCAACAACAGGTATAGTTTGTTTCAAGAACAAAAGGCATTTTAACCATAATAACAGAAAGGTGTCACAGTGTAACGCTGTCATCGGTGGGCGAGTAGTGCACTTTAATCCCACATTTGTGAAGATCCATGCCAGGTACTGCTATTTTGAAAAGCTTTCCATAATCTGCAACATCGGGGCTCTTGAAAAATAACTAAAAACAGACAATTCCAGACAATTGAACATTGGTTCCACTTTCCTGGTTTTGGTAACCAAGAGGGGAGAACAACTCAACTGGAAAGCAACCAGAACAACGGCCTTTCTTCTTTCTTTATTTGGTGTTTAACGTCGTTTTCAACCACGAAGGTTATATCGCGACGAGAACAACGGCCTACTCAAAGCAGTTCTTCATGACCTGAATGTTGACCACTACCTTGCAGGAGCAAAAGCACTCGGGCTTGTCTCTCGATTTGTTACAGGCCCCTTGTGGTCTCTACTTGAAGCAAAAGATGTTCACATTTTTCAAATGAACAACTTCTACAGGCTCCTCGTGGAAAAGTTGGACTACGCTGCAGCTCACCTTGAAGAGTTCATGCATGGAGATGTCTTGGTCTTCGAAGAAGCAACAGTTCTTAAGGCGGATGTCATGATGGACGCTCTACTGGAACCTTGGGAGCATGACGACAAAGTTCAAGTCTGTCTTAGCGTGATCCTCCCAGCTCTGGCCATGGTGACTAAGAAGTTGTTCAAAGACCACCTGCCCGGAGGGAGATGGGAAAATGTTACAGATGAGATGAAAGAAAAGTGCAGGGGAACTCACAAACATAACAAATTTGCAGAGTCAGTCTTTGGGTACTTGGATCACCTGCTGGGAAAGAGTCCCAACATCTCTGCCCTGTCAGCCGAAGCGTACCTGATGTTCCTCTCGAACAGAACACTTACGTGGCTACAAAGCAAATGTGATGAAGATCGAAAGAAGCTGATCGAAGACGCACGGAAACAAGCCCCTTCAACAAAGAAGACCTTCAAAGACAGACAAGCAGAAATCTTTCTTTTCTTTATTTGGTGTTTAACGTCGTTTTGCAACCACGAAGGTTATATCGCGACGGGACAAGCAGAAATCAAACGACGACACCTAATTGCTCTGGAGGAGGCGGCCCGGAAACATGAACAGCAGAAAAGACAGAGGCTGATCACTCTCGAAAAGTACACGTCGGCCATTGTCCACTTCGGCTTGTGGCAATCAGAAACTCAAGTGGATGAAACCTTGATGACCCTTCCGACAATAAAGGAGAAAAAAGACGCACTCAAAGCACAGCTCAATTTCCGACAGCATCTTTTGAAACAAGAAAAAAAGTCCATCACCGAATTCACCAACGTCTTCGCGTTCACCAAGAAAGTCGATCAGAAAACAGTGGAGTGTGGTGTTGAAGAACTGGCAGGAAAAGTCAAGGCTCTCATCAGGCAGTCTTTCACCATTCCCATAGCTCCCCCTTCAGACAATGTCCCCGTTCTTGTAGGCAAGATGGTGCTGCACAAGTTTCTTGAGGGAGGTGAAGAAGATGGTAGACCTGGCATGTCCTACCAAGGCAAAGTCATTTCACAGGTATAAAGCATGTAAACATTAAGGCTTTTAAACAAGTTTTTTGTTTGTTTGTTTTGTGTGTGTGTGTGGGTTTTTTTTTTTGGGGGGTGTATGTGTAGATGCTTTTGGTGTTATATATGTTACAGGGAATAACAAAATTTAGGGAATAAGCTTAATCACTTAAATTTTAAGGGAATAGGCTTATTCCCTGTTTCAACTGGGGAGTAAGCTTATTCCCTAAAAAAATCAGGGATTTAGCTTGTACCCTGAAATGGGAGATCATTTTTTTTGGCTTATTCCCTGATTAGTTTGAAACACACAAACAGAAAGACGTGTACATTTTATCATAAATAAATTCGATATCAGTGAGCTTTGATCATTCTTTAAAACCATCTTTTGCTTGGAAATGAGTTCTTTCTTGACTTTTACTCACTCTCTTGATAAATACAGAATGATTTCGTGAACTGTTGTCGGTGTTTGTGTTTTGATTTTTCCTCGGGCAGATTCAGTTCAATTGAAAAAGTCAGTCGAGTCTGTGATTCATATCAAGCAACATGGACGCGAAAGAACAAGTATTTCTTGAGGAAGTGCTAAAAAATAAGGACAAAGCAAATAGATTACTTATGACCAGAGATGAGTACCACAGAATTTTAGATGAAGTGAAGGAAGCAGCAGCGACAACAGCTACTAAAACCCAACATCAAAGGCACCTTCTAAGAAGGTATGAAATTCTTACCTGTGGGCAAGTATCCAAACTCGTTCTAAAGCGAAAGGACGAAACTGAGCAACCTAAACACTTCATATTTGTTGAGGAAATGTACGATGTTTTAAAGCGCATCCATGTTGTCACTGGCCATGGTGGCCGTGATAAAATGTTGAAAGAGGCTGGGAAAAAGTATGCAAACATAACAGAGGCCAGTGTCACTTTGTTCAAGTCTTTGTGCGTTCAGTGTCAGGAAAAAAAAAGAAGACCTACGATTAAAGGCATTGTTGTAAAGCCTCTCCTGTCAAAGTCGTTTGGATCAAGATCTCAAGTGGATTTAATTGACTATCAGTCACTTAAACAGGGAGGATACTCATAGGTTATGGTCTACCAGGAACATCTTACCAAGTTTTGCGTGCTTAGAGCCCTTACAACAAAACGAGCAGCAGAGGTGGCATACCAACTTTTAGACATTTTCCTTCTCTTCGGAGCCCCGCAAATTCTTCAAAGTGACAACGGTGCCGAGTTTTGTGCCAAAGTCATCACTGAGCTAAAAGAATTGTGGCCTGATTTGGTTCTTGTCCACGGGAAGCCCCGACATCCCCAGTCACAGGGGTCTGTTGAAAGAGCAAATTCCGACATTAAGGACATGATGACAACTTGGATGGCCGACAACAGCACAACAAACTGGACAGTGGGTTTGAAGTTTGTACAATTTCAAAAGAACAATAGCTATCACTCAGGTATAAAGCAAACACCATTTGCTGCATTGTTCGGTGCTGATGCCAAAATCGGGCTTACTTCAAGCAGCATCCCAAATGAAGTTCTTCAACGACTGCAAAGTGAGGATGACCTGCAGGCTGCTCTGGGATCTCCAGAGGCTGGATCCTCAACGCTCATGCTGGGATCTCCAGAGGCTGCACCCTCAACGACCGTGCTGGGATCTCCAGAGGCTGCATCCTCAACAATCGTGCTGGGATCTCCAGAGGCTGCACCCTCAACGATCGTGCCTGGACTTCCAACGTCCTTACTACAGCATGAGGTAAGCTGCTTATTTACTCTCTCTCTCTCTCTCTCTCTCTCTCTCTCTCTCTCTCTCTCTGTTTCATTATTTTCCTCAGATATAAGAGAGGTTTGCCCTGAAATGGGGCAGGAGTCTGGGGGCAACGGCCACATTCAGTAACCGACGTAGAAAACAATGCAGTATGCCTGAAAAAAACACTAAGCATTTAGATTACAATATACATATTTTACAGAGAGAGAGAGAGAGAGGAGAGAGAGAGAGAGAGAGAGATGCATGAGACAGGAAGAGTTGCATGAGAGAGAGAGAGAGCGAGAGAGAGAGAGAGAGAGAGATGCATGAGACAGGAAGAGTTGCATGAGAGAGAGAGAGAGAGAGAGAGAGATTTGTGGGTTGGGGGGAGGGATGGGGGGGGGGGGGTCGCCTTTATTTCAGAAAAATGTTCGTCACCTTATAATTATATTCCATAATAATTTATTCGCCATAAAACAATATATCCAAAATTAGTCTTTTGGCATGTCATCATTTCCAAGTGAATAATTGTTATTTCAGGTCATGGACTTCGAGCCAGGATCTTCAACGCCACCATCGGGACGTTCAACCCCAGGACATTTAACGCCAGCATCAGGACGTTCAACCCCAGGACCTTCAACGTCAGCATCAGGACGTTCAACCCCGGGACCTTCAACGTCAGCATACATGCATTCACAATTGCAGTCACATTTCTTATTCCTTTTAATTCTCTCGTAATTCTCACTGTTCTCTTTGTTGTATTGCCCTTGTGATCATTGTGTGCACTTTTTGGATTATTTTTGCTTGTTGAAGACAATTGTTTAACAGGAAACAGGACATTTATCATATTTCCATTCTTTACACTTCTTGGACAAAAGTTATACACACAACACAGTTTCTATTGAATATCTGCCTGGTATTTTTCTAGGTACCTGGCTACCCGGCGTGGTACAACATCATCTATGACTGTGAGGGAGACGACCCAGCCGTGTACACATACAAGCTGATTGACGACTGGAGACAGGGCAACTTGCAGCTCCTAATTTAACCTCATGTTGGCAGTTTCTTGTGTTGTATATTGTTCAACATCTGCAGTCTTTTTTGCTGTGTTTGACTGTGCTTGATTGTACCTTGTCGCGCCCTCTAACTTTAGCAAATATGTGTATTCGATGTTTCGTATTTGGTACCCAATAATGTACATAGAATATATAGATTCAATGCCTAGAAAAAAAAATCTTCTTTAAAATAAATTATGGCATTGATGAATCAGCTGTATATTGTTATAACTGGTATGGCATTGACGAATTAGCTCTACATTATCCAACTGTCCCGTGCACCAACTATCCCCAAAAAGCAGTCACATTTTGTCATCGACATCGTTGCTGTGATCCCTAGATCGGTATAATGAGCATAACTTTTGATGTATTTGAGATATCATTTTGAAATGTGCTGCATTTTGTTTCTCATGATCAGACCTTTTGTTTGATATATAATAACATAACTTTTGTTTTGGGTAAAATAACCATGCTCTTACACTTCCTGTCCTCATATTTTGGCAACACATCATCGTGACCCCAATATTAGTATAACAAGCATAACTTTTGAACGAATTAAGATATCACTTTGAAATTTGCTGCGTTTTGTTTCTCATGATCAGACCTTTCATTTGATATATAATAATGTCACTTTTGTTTATAAGCAAAAAATCATCCGACCTGGTTAACAGAATCTTCCCAAAGTTGAATGCGCTAGAAGAAAAGGAAGTGTTTACGTGCCAGCATGTCTCTTTTCGACTGAGAATGAAATGCTTGTAGTTATTGTAGTACACGAGCAAGTACAGTCACACATATAACATCACTTGTACAATAATGTACCTGATCAAAACATTCACGTGCTGCGAAGACTTGATGAATTTCATTTCATTTACAGTGGAACCCCTAGTTTAAGACGTCTTAAAACTCAGAGAAAAATATTTCTTTCTCAGAATGGAGGGTAAGCGTATTGATGTTATGAACAAAAGATCTAAAAAAGAACAAATTCAAGGCTTCACAGAGGGAGGGGGAGGGGGAGACTTAAATTTCTTTCTTTCTTTATTTGGTGTTTAACGTCGTTTTCTACCATTCAAGGTTATATCGCGACGGGGGAAGGAGGGAGATGGGATAGGGGAAAGGGGGGAGATGGGATAGAGCCACTTGTTAATTGTTTCTTGTTCACAAAAGCACTAATCAAAAAATTGCTCCAGGAGCTTGCAACGTAGTACAATATATGACCTTACTGGGAGAATGCAAGTTTCCAGTACAAAGGACGTAACATTTCTTACATACTGCTTGACTAGGAGACTTAAATGGAGGGGTCTTAAAATGTGGTTCCACTGTACTAGCTGGATTGTATCTATAGTTGATATTTTTGTTTTTATATAGCAACATGGCAAAACGCTTCCAATATAATAATGACATCGACCTCGACCTGATGGACCAAGTTGTCCTCATCAACCCCTGGACCAGCAGCTGGGAGAAGGTGGCCAAGGCTGTCAGGGTTGCCCAACCCCTCCTCGAGGATGTGACTACCAAGGGGATCAACGACAGGTGCCAACTCCTCATGGCGAAAAGGAAGAGGGACAATGTGGACGAACTAAAAGCGTATGTTGCCAATTGATTACTTGTATTAAAATATAATAATGCCTATTGGTTTTGTAATTATTGTTATTATATTTTGTACTGTATTACATGTATAAATACTTTAAGTACATCCAACAATAACCCATGTACGTACCAGTACATTAATTTGTGCAAAAAGTTATTGATGTTGTTGTTTCAGATCTGGAATTGAAGGAGAGGCTGAAACAGCGCTAACAATAGCGCTGGACGAAGCGCTGTTGTTGCGGGAGGAGGCAGAGCGGGAAAACAAAGAAAAAAAGAATTCAAAGGTACATTGTATAATGGCATTTGTGCTGAGTGTGATAGGCATCATTTCTTTCTTTCTTTCTTTATTTGGTGTTTAACGTCGTTTTCAACCACGAAGGTTATATCGCGACGAGTATAGGCATCATAGGTTGTAAGCACACAAAAACAAAGAGTTTCCAATTTTTCTTGGCATGGTTACCATAATCAGAGATTATTAAATGTTTAGGTGTGAACAAGCAACTTCACCTCACCCCCTACCAACATATTTTGCCTTAGGTTGCTATTTAGCGTTAAATCTTATTTTTCTTGGGTCTGGCTGATCCAGTAATTATGTTCTGGATCAAGACAATGCAGTTTCTTTGTTTTTAAATTAAGGCCTTCGCAATTAGTATGCTGTGGTTCTAACAGATCCAGTACCATACAGGGGCGGACGAGGGGGGGGGGGTGCACAGGGTGCAGGTGCACCCCCCTCCAGCAAAAAAATAAAAAATAAAAAAAATTTGGAAAACTGATTCTATGATCATTTATAAGTTCAAATGTCACCAGATGGCACCATTTTGCTTCTTTGGCCAAACATTTTTCCGGGGGGGCATGCCCCCAGACCCTCCTAGCAAATTCGGGCGCTTTGCGCCCATCACATTCACTTGCGATTCAAAGTGCACCCCCCCTTTCAAAGCAACTGATCCGCCCCTGCCATATAATGTCAGTAATACCCTCTATAATTTAAAAACAAACAAACTGCATTGTCTTGATCCTCGAATTCCTTACTGTGAAGGTGACATTGAGTCACAAGGGTATTACCGTTCTTGTCATGTCAGTGTTACATAACAATGTTTTTTTAATGTGTTTTTTATTAATGAAAACTATTCTGTCAAACAGGCGGCCGATTCTATTCAGAAGGCCAAGATCCCGTACGAAATGAACATATATGAACATATAAGAGACATATAAGAAACCTATAAGTTTCTTATAAGAAACATATAAGTTTCATATATGACAAGTAAAAAGCTATGTATGTCAGTTGTAGGAATAGGTTTCTTATAAGTCTCTTATATGAAAAAGACCCCAATTCATATAAGAATCATATATGAATCATATATGAGAACCTGCACTTCCAGAAACCTATAGTTCTCTTATATGTTTCTTATATGAATCTTATATGACTCTTATATGAATCATCACTTAGTTTCTGCATAGGAGAATTCAGGACTTAGAAAAAATATTGGACAATGCTGAATTACTGGCAATACTGGCTTTCATATATGTTTCATATATGAACAGGAAGTGGATGGTTTGCCTTGAGCATTATCTCCCCCTGACTGAACGGCCATCTTTGTGACAGCAGCTCTGTGAGGATGTTTAGCAGAAAATCAGTGAAAGAGCAGGACTAAAATGCAAAGTTCTTACAGAAATAATTGGACTTGATGTATGAATATGTGAAGAGAATGTTTATGTCATGCTGATGTTTGTGGGTGGCTGGCAGCCCAACCAACCCAACAGCTTGACACTGACAGGTTTGTGTTTTTATTCAAAATCCAGAATTTCCCTCCATTATTTATTTTACTTTACAGTTCTGGTTCTGCATCAGGTGATCAAATCATGTTTACCAGCACTACTTTGGTTCAAGCAACAAGAAACTGTGACAGCTGTGCATATTCAAGAAAATTATTTGTGGCTGTAACTTGTTTGTTGTTTCTTGTTCATAATTTCAAGTTTCAAAGTATTGGATTTGAAGAGGACAATGCATGTCTTACTCCTCTTCTTGTGACCAGTGATTTAGAGATCTGTTTGTTTTTGCCCTCAAAATAAACACAACTTCAGTAAAGATATGTATATATACTGAACCAAAAGGTATTTTGCAGTTGGATTCATTATAATTCAAAGTCAAGACAGTTAAATTGGGTTACGCAGGTGTTATTTCCCTTGTAAACACAAATGTAGGTCAAGGTCGTGTGTCTAGTATGAGACATATAAATATCATATATGAGACATATAAGAATCCTATAAGGGAGATGTAGGTTTCATATAAGATTCTTATAAGTCTCATATATGAACATTTCATATAAGAGACCTATAGCTTTCTTATAAGAGAATATAAGATTCATATAAGAGACCTATATGAGCTCAGGTTATAGGTTCATATATGATTCATATAAGTTTCTTATAAGAATTTACCTCATTTGCATTTAAAATACCTATAAGCCACATATATGAAATTGTCATACAAGACTCTTATAAGAATCTTATATGAAATTGGGTCCAATTTCTTATAAGAACGTTTCGTACGGGATAATACGGGATGCAGCCCTGGGCAATCTGCAAAAGGCCCAGCCTTCCGGCAGTGGTGAAGGCAAGTCTCTCATTGACATAGTCTCTGCATATCCAGGCCAAAACTAAAGATAGTTGCAGCAGAGTTCCCACAACAACCAAGCATAAATGAAACATAGAATTAATGGTTGGACATATTTGTACTCCCAACTGTATTCAATAACTTTTTTGTTTTTAGGTTTCCTGGTCAGCCCAGGCCCCAGTCCACTACTAAATTTGTTAGCTTTGACATTCGTACGTGTGGCCCCTTCAGCTGAATTGATTATCACAATTGTTATGCATGTGACATTATTGATTTTAAATTGCAGATGAAGTACCGACGATAAGGCGAAAGAGAAGAGGAGGGGTGCTGGAAGAGTACCAAGCCTTTCGACGACAAGCGGACGAGGACAGAGAGAGAAGAAGGAGCGAGAGGGAGGAGAGAGAGTTCAGGAGGAGGGAAGCCGACGCAGAGAGAGAGTTGAGGAGGGAGGAGCTGGATCTCCGCAGGCAAGAACTCGCTTTGCAGGCAAAGCGAGATGCCGCTTTTTTTGAGTTACCGTAAAAGTCGACCTATAAGCCTCGACTTTTTTTTCCTAAATGGACCCCTGCGGCTTATAAGGCTGTGCGGCTTATGAATGACTTTTTCTGAATCAGTGGCGTGTATCCGACTTCGCTCAGTGACCTAGTTTCCGGAAGTTGGATCGCCGCTGTGTAATGGCCTTGAATCAGCTGTGTTTACCTCAATTCACTCACTCACCTTCTTTCCGGAAGTTTGAAGCATGACAATAACTTACACTCACACAGTAATGGGTTGGCATACACCGGTTTTGATCGATCACTTCGCATTGCTACTACAGAGAACAGCAACACGCACATCTCCTAAAACAAAGCAACGTACAACCACGATGCCGAAAACATGGAGGCAGGCCTATGATGCAGCCTACAAACTTGCAGCCATAGACTTGGCTGTTGAAAAAGGCAATCGCGCTGCTGCTCAACAAATCGGCATCAATGAAAGCATGATTAGGCGTTGGCGAAAGCAACGAGGCGAACTTGTGAAATGCAAGAAATCCACAAAAGCATTCCGTGGTTGCAAGGCACGCTGGCCACAATTAGAAAACGAAATGGAGGACTGGGTCAACACACAACGTGCGGATGGTCGCGGTGTTTCAACTGTTCAGCTTCGTCTGAAAGCACGCACCATTGCAACACGTCTGAAGATAGACGACTTCAAAGGCGGTCAATCTTGGTGTTGCCGATTTTTGAGGCGCAAAGATCTGTCACTGCGTGCACGTACAACTTTGTGCCAACAGCTGCCGCCAGACTTCCAGGAGAAAATGATGTCATTTCGAAACTACGCACAAGAGCAGGTAGCTGAGAATCTGATTGGCCCACAGAACATCATAAATATGGATGAGGTTCCGTTGACCTTTGACCTTCCATTGACACGCACAGTAAACAAAAAGGGAGAGTCTTCTGTGGCACTGAAAACAACGGGACATGAAAAAACACACTTCACCTGTGTTTTGTCGTGCACGGCTTCGGGTGAAAAGCTTCCGCCGATGGTGATTTTCAAGCGAATCACAATGCCGAAAGAAAAGTTTCCGAAGGGGATCGTCGTGCAGGTTAACAAGAAGGGGTGGATGGATGAGAAGATGATGGACACCCTTACCCAAATGCAGTATACTTATTTTGTACTGCAGGAGGTACAATTTTGGTACGTTTGCAGCACATTTAAGGTACGTACTGAAAATGTACCAAATTGGAACCGTGCTGAAACTATGCTGAAAAGATACCAAAAATATACCTCCAAGTACTGAAAACGTACTTCCCTATTAAAAGTATCAACATGTACTGAAAATATACTGAATATGTGCTGTTAACATGCACACCATGGAAGTTTTAGGGCATATGCTATCATTTATAAATAAGAAAAACTGAGAAAAGTCAAAACAATTTGCAGTGGCAATCTTCAGCTTTTAATATCAGAAAAATAACAATGCATTCACATGAATCCATGTGTATATATATCTATATATGCACACACACAATGCAAATTTAAAACAAATAAGTGTTCAACTTAACAGAAAAATATGTATTAACTTTTACACCTGCATGCAAGCATACCACATCCATACTGCAAATGTACCACAAATATACTGCAACTGTACTGATTAATCGCTGCTTTGGAGACATACCTCACAGATACTGAAAGCATACTAATAATATACTGCCCTAGAAGTTAAAGAATATACCATAAGTATACTGATTATGAACTGCTGCAGAAGTACACTAAAAGTATACTAATAATATACTTCTCTAGAGGTTTAAGAAAAATTGCCACAGAAAAAAGAATGTACTTTAAGTATACTGATTATGTACTGCTGCAGAGGTATACCAAAAATGTACTGAAAGTATACCAATAATATACTTCCCCAGAGGTTTAAGAAAAATTGCCACAGAAAAAAGAATGTACCATTAATATACTGATTATGTACTGCTGCAGAGGTATACCAAAAATGTACTGAAAGTATACCAATAATATACTTCCCCAGAGGTTTAGAAAAATTGCCACAGAAAAAAGAATGTACCATTAGTATACTGATTATGTACTGCTGCAGAGGTATACCAAAAATATACTGAAAGTATACCAATAATATACTTCCCCAGAGGTTTATAAAAATAGCCACAGAAAAAAGGGGGTGGGGGAGGAGAGGGGGCGGGGAGAGAGGGGGCGGGGAGAGAGGGGGCGGGGAGAGAGGGGGCGGGGAGAGAGGGGGCGGGGAGGGGGTGGGGGGAGAGGGGTGGGGGAGAGAGGGGGTGGGGGAGAGAGGGGGTGGGGGAGGGGAGAGGGAGGGGAAAGGGGGTGGGGGAGGGGAGAGAGAGGGGAAAAGGGGTGGGGGAGTGGGGGGAGAGGGGGTGGGGGAGAGGGGGTGGGGGAAGAGGGAGGGAGTGGGGGGAGGGAGTGGGGGGAGGGGGGGAGAGGGGTGGGGGGAGAGAGGGGGTGGGGGGAGGGGAGAGAGAGGGGAAAGGGGGTGGGAGAGAGGGGAAAGGGGGTGGGGGAGTGGGGGAGTGGGGGAGAGGGGGTGGGGATAGGGGGGGAGAGGGGGTGGGGATAGGGGGGGAGAGGAGGGGGGGAGAGGGGGTGGGGATAGGGGGGAGAGGGGGTGGGGGGATAGAAAGGAAAAAAATATATACACAGAAATATGCCCAGTACACAAAAAAAATAACCCTCATCAAAATGTCCATACCATAGAACATGGGTGGAGATCACATAAAGACACCACAGACAAAATATGACTAGAACTCTCATACCAATAATAGGGGAGAAACAATGTGATGTACATACAACAGAACGTGACTAGATAAATGCATGACTAGAAATCACAAACCAATTTTAGGAGAGAAACAATTTGATGTACATACAACAGAACGTGACTAGATAAAAATATACCACAGAGAAAAAAAAAAAAAAAATTGGCATATTAGAATCAAACAGATCTAAAAGAAAATAAAGTCTGTACATACATCTGAACAAACATAGGTCCTGGCACAATTGGCACAAAAATATATAACAGTTACTTCGATTTCTGATATTTACAAATAGCTGCTGACAGCTTGCTCCGCAGCACCGTCCTGACCCTCGCGGACGAGCTGCCCTCATTGTTTGCCAAGGTGTAAGCTGAAATGATATATTCAGCAGGTTCAGACAAAATTATAATTAAAATTACAGCCTGCAAGAAAAATATTAATATCCATCCAAACCTCTGTACCTTGAAGTCTTTTCTTTAACTTTACCAGCAGAATACCACTTGTGCAATCAATTAATATGAATACATCTTTGTCTACTTCAGATACAAGAGCAATAGGAATTGTAATTCAATCAAGTTGGTGTTTTAATGAAACGTGATTGGTCAGAATGCCCCAACTCATTAAAAATTACTGGTAATCAATTGTCCGAGACCATACGTTTTGCAATGTGATGTCAAATACGTTGTCGGATTAAATTGCAATAACATTGACATGCTTCCATTTGAAACTTCTCGGTCTTCTTAGTGGATTGATGCTCTCCCAAAGCTTAATTGAAGCCCTCCATCAATGTATAACTCAAGTATATTTAATATAAAGAAGAGCAGTACTGAAAAAAAACATACAAACAATGGCATCAACAATGCGCTTGTCCAGGCCCTGTTTCCCATTGGTCCCGGACAAATTGCCTGCTTCAACCAGCTGGTTGGTGGTGTAAAATACACTGATCAGGTATCGGGGCATGGCGTCCCCAGACTTTCCCTTCGCCTCGATCAAATTGGAAGGGTAGCAAAAGACGCCAGAACCAGGGTCCAGCTCAACCATCTGCACAGGCAATATGAAAGTTTTAGGGTATAAATTTACAAAATATAAGGCTTTAATTAATGCTTCTGACCTATTGCATTGTCATTATGTACCTTTATCTTAAAGATGCTCCAATAATGATCAGGTAACTAGTATCAATTATCAAATCAATAAAACTATGTCATCAAGTAATAGAGAAAGGACAGGACAACTGTAAACTTACATGATGTGCAGCGGCTGTAGCAGGTGAATGGCACCCTGGCTTCTGGCGTCCAGATGGTGGGGAGTGATTTTCAACATCTGAAAATAAAATAATGTGAAATACCGTGAAAATAGAGCCCGTGAGGAGCATTTTGGAACGTTCACCCAATTTTATAGTAGCAATTGGTGTTTAAGTGTAGCATTAGCATAATCATAAATTTGAATCGCACACCCCCGCATGTATATGCCATCAAAAATGTTGGTAAGATTCTGAGAGCTCTATGACGTTACAGCCGTCTAAACATAGTTCATTATTACCCATACACGCAAAGTCCGTCGAATTCTTTGGAAACTAGTTATCCGTCCGCATCGGCGTGGAACCTGTACCATTATCTTCACCACCCTTATGCTTCCTCCGTTTTATTCTGCCTCCCATTTCCACTTCAAACACGGTGCAAGCTTCATTATTAAATCTGCGTACAACTTTACAAGAGCATTGCATATTCTAATCAAATTCACGATTGGCCTATAGAGTCACCAGATATGCGAATGCTTGCAACAAAATTCACAAATGGCTAAGCAAGTCACGTGGACAACATCGAGTCATAACGGAGTGGTACCCAGCCATCAGTACTTGGCTGGTTACGTTATGTTCATTATTGATTGTCGAGGGATAAGTTAATATTTTGCATGCTTGTCATTTTTTGTTTGAGCATAGCAGCTTTTGGCTTGGCGTAGCAATGACTGCAAAATCTGAGCAATCTACATCAAAAATTGTAGCAGTTGGCAGGTATGCAGCTAACATACCTTGTGTAGCATAGCTGGCCACCAGCTCCCCCTCCAGCTCGCGCTGTCTTGCCTCCAGGCTAGTGACCTTGGCCTGCAGATCCTTGACCTGCACCCTCAGGGCATCTACATTCGCCTTGCAGGCTTCAGTGCAGGGTGCTGTGGTTAGAACTGAGAAAAAGAATACCAATTATGAACATAAATAAAATTTTTACTAAAGCATTAAGCACCAAAACCAAAACTGTCGGCACTTAAAAATGTAAAAGGTGAGCGGACACATCATAATTTTGTTAGGGAATAATCAGTTACCTGATCTCGGCGCCTTAACCGCGACTGTTGCACGCGGTGTTGGTGCACCATCGAGGTCATATGAAGGCTAAAACAAAAAAATCCCATAGCAACACGTGAGAACATTCAAGGCGTTTGAGAAAAAAAAGACACTAGCTGCTATTAGGATCTGTTCTATATGTCACATGCACGGAAAGGATCATGCTTCAAGCAAAAAATGAAGCAATGAACTAACTGGCAACGCTCTGAATCTTTGTCGTGGTGGTGGTGGTGGTGACTCTGGCGACGCTGACTCTGGCGACGCCGACGGCATAGCTAATATAAATAAAACAAATATAGATTTGCTTATTTGCCAGTCAATTATTGCTATCGCTGCACAACTCACACATAGCATCATCAAATGGACCTGGAAAGCAGAAAGCTTCAGGATCACTTGGTGTTTAAAAGCAAAGTCAAAAAAATACACATGTATGATTTTTTTCAGTTCTAAAAACCAAATCGAACAGTATCATTTGACAGAGCTTAACATATATATACCTGCCCTGTGTCAATTGAAAAATACATTTACTCACACCTAGTTTGACATTATGCCCAAATGACTTTCAGACCTCTTAGTCAAAGGTAAGCTCAGACAAACTATTTTAGGTGCAAAAACCCTGAAGACTAAACGTCCTTTTGATTTCAGTTACTTTTTTGATTCAATCACCTGAGCTTTTGGGGAACTTCAGGCCAACTGCATGGCGTGTTGGAGAGGTGTCTAGCAATCCCGACACCCTGTCGATGTCCAGTTCCTCCAAATCGATGGGACATGGCGATGAAGGCTAGAACAGGAAAAATAATGGTGGTGTCTTTTAACCATTGAGGTGCCCAGAGGGAGAGGGTATTTTAATAGCCATGAAAAGGGTGGTCCCCTCTAGTTCAGGAAAAAATATCAATTGTAACCTGGCAACCATCCTGGGCTGCCATAGCAATTAAAATATGCCCAAATAAAATTTTCACAGGCACTACAAAAAAAGTACTGAGCACAGGAAGTAGCCAAAGCCTTTGAGAATACCCCCCCCCCCCCCCCCCCCCAAAAAAAATATATCATCAAACACCATCATAACATATGTGCACGTCCTAGATACTGGGAAATACTATGGGTTGTCAACTTTGAATGACTGTCACAATATCTCTGAGCAATGGATGACAAAGGGGATGCTTTGATGTCAAAGGGGATGGATTTGACTTACTGTAACAACCAAGTTTGGGTTTCCAAACATTGCTGTGGGTTTTAAACGATTTAATTTTTAGCCAAAATGCCCCCAAAACAGCACCTAAAACTGGGACAAAAATACACCAGTCTGTGTTGCAGCTGTACATAATGGAGAATAAAGCTCTGTGAATTTTATTGTGATGTTTATGGGTCAGCTGAAGGATTATTCTCGACATACACACTCAAGAATTACATCTATTTTTCTACTTCTGGGAGTTTGATCGGCAAAGAAAACACGTAATCGTGGGTTACCGTCGTTTCCGGTTTCAACTTCATCAAAAAATGCGATCTGCTGAACAAAGGAAACCTCAAAGTTATTCAAAGTCATTATTTATTTATTTCAACAACATTTAGGTTTTCAAAACACAGCACTACGGTAGGAAACAAATTTATTTCAGCTTATAATCGCGCTTGAATGTACCCCACCCTTGTTTCGTTTCCATCTGTAACCCACGAAAGCATGGCCACAGCAGACGACAAATCCCGCATTGCCTATCACACACGCGTTGTGAGATCGCGGGAACACCGTCGAAAGTTCCATTCATGACGTTTGACCCGGTCATGTGAATAGACAATGAGAATTTATCCACCCAATCGTATTCGTTTCCGGTTTTTGAGACGTAACTCACGACAGACCACGCTGTATCTTCACTGTTTGAGACCTGTAAAATCTTTTTTGACAATTGTAGCATATATTCATCGACGAATTTTGCGATATTTTGCTGATTAAAGCTTGATCTGGTGCAAAGTTTGAGCAGCACATGTGTTCTCATGATCGGCGCCATTATGAAATTTTCGATTCTTCTGCAACGCACGATCGACAATCGATTAATTCTCTCATTTAGGATTGTCGCTTATGGAAACTTGAAAATTTCAAACTTTCATGTATGCATAGTTATTTATCTATGTAGTCCACATGCAATAATCAAGTTTTAGTTCTTTTCTTTGGAAATAAAAGACATTACGAACTATGGTTTCCATGAAACTCACGACAGTATTATCTCTATACACATAAACCCAGTGAGCACAGATCGAAAACTTTTTGCTCACTTAAATCTTTCTATCATGTATTAAAACCCAAAAGGGTGCCCAAAACGCTAGTTGCTACATTTGACCTACAAAAAAAACTTTTGCGCCTGGACATTGCGTGGGTTACGGTTTCCACTTTCTACTTCGATCTAGTTAACTTATGGAAACTTGTAATTTCAAACTTTCATGTTTGCATATTTATTTATCAATGTTGTCCACATGCAAATTGCAATAATCAAGTTTTAGTTCTTTTCTTTGGAAATAAAAGACATTACAAACTATGGTTTCCATGTAACTCACGACAGTATTATCTCTATACACATAAACCCAGTGAGCACAGATCGAAAACTTTTTGCTCACTTAAATCTTTCTATCATGTATTAAAACCCAAAAGGGTGCCCAAAAGGCTAGTTGCTACATTTGACCTACAAGAAAAACTTTTGCACCTGGAAATTGCGTGGGTTACGGTTTCCACTTTCTACTTCGATCTAGTTAACTTATGGAAACTTGTAATTTCAAACTTTCATGTTTGGATATTTATTTATCAATGTTGTCCACATGCCACATGCAATAACTGAGCTAAAGTTCTTTCCTGTGGGATATTGAAGCCTAAAGTGGAAACCATGTAACCCACGACATAGAGCGTACTGCATGTGTCTAATTGTCATTTCTAAAGAAACCCCGATATGAAAGGTCCTCTCTTTGACAGAAAAAGATACAGGCATGTCTTTTGCACTTAAAAAAGAGTATTTCACTCAATTCAGTCCTACTTTTTTTCCTGGTGTCCATGTCCCATAGTTGTGACCCAGTATCTAGGATGTGCACATATATAAACTTACAGTTGATGTACTGGTGTATACATCCATTGACCTCAGCATTTCTTGGTGACGCACCAGCTGTTTCTGTTTTTCCTCATTCAAAACAACAACAGCAGGTTTTTTCTTCACTGCAAAAGTAAATATAAATAAATATTTAAAATGGAACAAATCTTCTGATGCCTTGTTGTAAAGGAAGTTTTTACTCCGGCCTGCAAAGCACACAAATAACGTAAGCTAATAGTTTAACAAAACATCCTTAGCTAAGCTTATTGGTGACCTGCATGTACATTAAATACTAAAGAGAAATAAACAAAAGAAGGTTATTGACCCTGCATACATTACAACCAGACCGCATCCAGTCATGTCTTAATGTGCAGACACTGCACACCCCTAACATTCTAAAATACACGAAAATATAAGTAGTAGGAAATACAAACCTGGCTTGGCCTGCTTCTTTATCAGGGGGAGTTCTTCTGGCTCAGGGTCTGCAAGACATACACTCACGTCACCAGAGCCTTAAAAAGTGGAAACCCACCCCCCTACCCCAATCTAAAACTCCCTCCATTTTAAGACCCTGTTTCTATTAAAACAAGAAAGAAAAAAAAAACAAGAAAATTTTATATTAACGGGCAAGGTAAGTTTATACAATCAATATTTCGGCATGTAACCGTCTTCTTTGGGATGGTATGGAAAAAAGCCACGTGATTGTAAAATTATCCCGATTTAAAGATCACCTTGCAAGCTCTAAGTTTGAGTGTCTATCAAGGTCGAAAAGAAAGTATCAGTCAAGTGAACACAAGATACAGCATGAAGAATTTCCAGTTTTGCTTTCAAAGATATTAAATCTTTCATTAAATCAGTAAATGTGATATTTAAGTGTGCATGCAATTAAAAAAATACATGCGTGGAAAGTTAAGAGTACAGGTTCAGTTGAGAAAAAGACTATTTGAAAGAGCATTACCTGCAGCAGTGTTCCGTTTTCTTAGCTGTGTTGCAACCGCTAAAAGAAAACAAGATGTAAAAGAAACATCAACAGAATGAAACCAAATTATGGAGACGAGGAAACAAAGCGTAAAATATACGTAAATTATACAGTAGACCTGAATTCTTTCTCAATCTCAAATCATACTCTTCTTTCTGCTGCCATGATTCAACACATTATTCAGCATGTAATTGTAAAAAAAAACCAAAAAACCATTAGCTGAACAAAAACATTAGCTGTTCAAGAGATATGTCCAAAGCTGCAGTATGAGTACAGATTCAGAACTATTAGAGAAAACATTACCTGCAGCAGTACTGCACTTGCCCGGCTGCGGTTCACTGCAGTCAGCAACGGCCGGCACGAAGCTTGAAAGTGGTACATCCGCTATAAGAAGAAAAAAAACATGAAACTAAAATGCGGGGATCTAAATATTTTTTTTAAAATATACTATTTATATAAATTATATTAATAGTATTATAATACAAAAGATTGAATTCATTTTTAATCTCAATGAATGATCACACTCTTCTTCCTGTAGCCCTGATACAACACATAATTCTGCTAAATAAAAAACCCAACCCCACATGGAGCTAAAATACATGAACACAAAACTTGAGTAAACTGACCTCTTTTGTCTAAATGGTCCGCTTTAACTCCCATGAGGGACAATGCTGCACGCAGACTGGGTGCTTTGGAGACAGCAGTGTCCAGTAGTGCGCCCCTCTCCATCAGACCATCTCGATCCTCTGATATTGAAAAACGAAAAATGCATGAGACTTAATAAAGTAACAAAATTAAAACGAACATTTTAACACACTGGCATGGTTATGTAAGATAGGATAAGTTCCATAGTGGAACTTTTTTGGCAATTCCCTGTACAGTGCACCGTAATTCAAAAACACCTGCTAGTACGTTGCAGTATATCACTTATCAGTATCAAAAGACGGTGAAAAGTAGAAACATTTTCAAACAAGGAATACCAGTAACCTCGCAGTATCATAAGATCATATCCAAGTGACTTTTACAAATGTTAATATATCGAAACGCACACATATCACATGAAAGAAATCGTGCTGACAGAGATAAGAGAAAGACAAAAAAGACTCACCAGAGATGGCAACAATCAGGCCTGGAAAAGTCTTGCCCTTGAAGCCAGGGTAAGAGGCCCGTACGAATTCGACTCCGTACTTGTCCAAATCCTTCCTCGGCTGCTCAATGGCTTTCAACGAAATGACAGACCATCTGTTTTCCTCCGTCCAGTACATCAAAGCTTTGGCCATGATTGCTTGATCTTGTAAAGAATGCTGGTAACTGAACGTATTCGTAATGTCCGCCTTTTCGTTTTTCAATGGATCGCGTGGAACAATACTGATTTCCGGTACTCGAGATTTTTACAGGATTCTGCAGAAACTAACCAAACATTACCAAAACTTGCATAAAACATCATCCAAGATAGACGATTTGTCGTTGTAATTTCTTCAGATCCTGTTTATTTGACATACTTTGTGTTAAAAAAAATATATATTTTCCAAGTGATAAGGTACACTTTTTATAAGTTTAGTGCTTTTCCTTTTTTCGGGATTTGGGTAAAAAGCATTTTTGGGGCCATTCGCTTCGAAGTCCTTATCTAGTAATGTGAAGAGCCTCCGTGTGCCCTTTCAAATGCTTACAAATTCTGAAAACGCAAAATATTCCCGTCAGTACACCCAAATGTTTACTCATCACCAGGCCTGGCGAAGTTTAAAGGGGTACCGGTTTAAAGAAAACAGCACAAAAGATGGCGTCCCCGCGTGGCGATTACAAGGTGTACCTCTCTGATCCGAACAAGAAAGTTCCAAAAGTAACTAAATGGAGGCATCGAAAAAGGCAGAGGTCTGAAATGGAAGGACAAGATGTGGAAGCCAGTGCCGTCGACAACAGTATTTTGCGAGAAAGTTTCAACCAAGGCGCTGAACAGTCAGAGTCACTGACTTCTCACGCTCACACTCACAGTGGCAGTCAGACTCGGTGCAACGATCACGATGATTTGTATTCAGCGTCACTTTCGCATGATCCCACGCAGATGCACCTGGAGGATGCTAAGTACGCAGATGACGAAGACGACATCGACTTTGAGATCGATACAGATGGTGAGTTTGATTAGTTATGGTGGGAAGGCACTACGAGTACGTTCCTCGATACACATTACATGTATACGTGATTTACTTTGTATGTTCTGTTAACGCGGGCTTGTTCTGCAAATTCTTGTTAATGTCCTTTGATGCTCAATTTAATGACAACATGACCCGCACTGTCTGCAATTTTTTTTTAAATTAAGCAGAAACAGAAACAGAAAGAGTTTAGACTTCGAGTGTAAGTTACTTAGATGATTTTTTCCTACCACAACGATTGCTAATTTCATGAGGCTAATCACACTGGCATTTTCGTTTTCCATGATTCCAAATAAAAACCTAGTTGCAACAGACAGAGAGGGACACAGACTATGTGTGTTTAGCACATGTTACTATTAATTTATTAGAAATGAACCTGTTGTAAGTATTGATTTTTTTTATTGCAGTTTTCCATTTTAATGAATCGGATCCACTTGAACACACCAGCAGTGCATCAGCCAGTACAAGCATCCCAGAAGAAGTGATATCCCCATCGACTCCTGTAGGAGACACATCAGATGCAGATGACAAGAAACCGACCAGTGTTGATGAACTGCTGTATGATGGAGCCAGACTTACAGTGGCATGCAGCATGTTGTTGATCATTGCATTTGTGATGCGTCATGGTCTTACTGGCCAAGCTATGGCCGACCTTCTGGCTTTGATCGAAATGCACTGTGTTGTGCCAAATCTATGCAGAAAGACTCTGAAAATGTTCACAGAGTTTTTCAAAGAAATGTCGAACCCAATCGAGTTCCACTACTACTGCAGTGACTGCTACTCATACCTTGGACTGGACAAGAAGCAGTCGTGTCACATCTGCCAGCAAGCAAATCGTGCCAGTGTCAACTACTTCATCATAATCCCTGTGATACACCAGCTTCAGTCTCTGTTTGATGGTATACGCTTCGTCTATGCTTTTTTAATTTTCTTTGACTCGTTTGAGTGCAGTTGCTTATGTTTATAACAATTACTGAATTAGTTATTACCGTTATGAATGTTATAAGTATTTTAGAATCTGAGTAATATGATATGTGGTGCTCAGTATTTATTCCTGGATAGGTGTTAATTGCATTGGCCATTTTTGTCTGTCAGCACCAGATACAGCACTATCTGAGATTATTGTGTGTACCTCAAACAAGGTTCCTTAATGATTGCCCATTTAGGACCAATTGAGTGATAACTTTTAGACAGACAGAGACTTTGCACATGTGAAGCTGACGGTGGACATATACCACTCCCACACTGTGTGTTAAATTTGTTTCATTCTTGCTTCATAGAGCCTGTACAGAAGTCTGTAAGTTGTAACACCCATTTTGCTTTTTTTGACAGATGGTTCTTTCGAGCAAAAGATCCGAGCCTGCAAAGAAGCATGGAAGCAAAGAAATGGACAGATAATCACAGATGTAATGGATGGCAAGCTCTACAGGGAGGCATTCAACAGTGATGGACAATTCAACTCAAGGGCTGCCAATGCCAAAGAGGATGAGCTTCACATTTCTTTTCAACTGAACACGGATGGAGTCTCCATTTTCAGATCTTCAGTCTTCAGCATTTGGCCATTGTACATGGTCATCAACGAACTCCCCCCAGATATAAGGTACTTAAATAGCAGTAAACTGTTGACATTTGTACCTGTCTAAGCCATCTATATAACATTAACAGGCCCCTGTGTGTCAAAATGTTGGTAGGGGTTAGGTTAATTTTAAGCAGTAGACCCCTTACCGCCCTCATAAACCTGATAAACAGGCAGTGAGTGAGTAAGCAGGGAAAAAAGATAACACAGAGGAAATTAAATGATATATGTATGGTGATTTTTAATTGTTTCAGGTTTTCACGAACCAATCGCATCTTTGCTGGTCTTTGGTTTGGGAAGACAAAACCTCAGATGCTGACGTTCCTTACTCCGCTGGCCACCTGCCTGAAGGATCTTTTCAACACAGGTTTTTTTTCTTTTCCTATTATTCAATAAGATTGATCGTGAGATAATTTTGCTGCAATGATTGTGGTTAAGCTGAAAGTAGCAATTGTAATTACAGTTTAAAAAAAGTGGGTTAATTGTTTTGTTGCTAGTTTTCTCAATTGTAAAAGCAAAAATCTGAAACAGATAGTCCACTAACCTTCAAAAATCAATTACTAGTAGGTGAATTCTGGAAATAATTCTGTTAAGTTTTTATAGGTAGCAAAGGGTTGCCTTTCGTTCAAAATTTGAGGGCAAACAAATCCACTTTTCAAATTAGGCCAATCATTATTGAGTTGTACACATGCTCGCGGACAACGTGTAGCAAGTGATTTGGGTACAATATTACACAAGTTTGTTTGCCCTCTTTTTTCTTTCGGCAAAAGTTCTTTCTTAATGAGATCTTGTGTTCTGTTCAGGTTTTCAGACCGGGAAGACAACTGTGAAGGGACTTCTTTTGAGTGGTGTTTTTGACTCGCCTGCCCGGAGTTTGTTCCAGAACATAATTCAGTTCAATGGTTTTCATGGATGCCCTTATTGCCTTATGCCAGGTGAAACATTTAGGACAAGTGCTGGAGGCTGTACCCATATTTACCCTTTGAACATGCAGTACAGAAATGGCTGTGGCGAACCAAGAACTCACCAGGACACCGTGAAACAGGCTGAAGAAGCAGATGCCTTATTTCAAGCGGGTAAACACAAAAATGTGAAGGGAGTGAAAGGGAAGGCATGGTCAATGTGTTTTCCTCATTTCGATGTAATCCGAGGAGTAGCTTTAGATTACATGCACTGTGTGTGTTTGGGTGTTACGAAAATGCTCATGACCCTTTGGTTTGATAAGTCTCACAAAAGTCAACCTTTTAGCATTTCTAACAAACTTACAGAAGTCAGCAGTCGTCTCATGAAGATCAAACCACCTAACTTTCTTTCCAGACTACCCAGACCATTGACAGACATGTGCCACTACAAAGCCTCAGAATACAAGTCGTTTCTTTTGTATTACAGTTTGCCCTGTTTGATGGGAATTTTGCCTGGCGAGTATTTCCAACACTACATCCTTCTCGTTGAAGCCATGTACATTTTGTTAGGAGATCAGATCATAGTTCGGGACATTGAGCGTGCTGAAAGGCTGTTACTTCACTTTTGCATGAATCTGCCTGTGTATTATGGGGAACGTTACTTAACTTCAAATGTTCACCTCCTTTTGCATGCTGCTGAAAAAGTCAAAGATCTTGGCCCTTTATGGGCTAACAGCTGTTTTTATTTTGAAGATTTTAACGGTCAGCTCAGGTCATTGTTTCATGGCACTCAAAAAATTGAAGTTCAAGTGTCTCTTGCTGTGCGTATTCATCAAACACTGCCTACTCTTGCTAATTTGTTACAGTGCGGTACATGTGAACATAAGTTTTTTCACAATTTGGCAGGCCGTGCTCTGTCTTCACCAAAAGAGTACTTTTCTCGAAGTTGTGGCGTGCTGGGCACATTGTTTAAGTGTAACACAGACACTCTAGATAAACCTGTCAAGCAGTTCATACGCTCAGTCTTTGGCACAGTAGATTCTGTTTGGATGTTTCAAAGAGCAATGGTCAATGGCAAAGTTATACACAGTGTCCAGTACTCATGTGTGACAAGAAGAAACAGTTTCACTGTGAGAGTAAATCATTGTGACTTTAAATTTGGACAGATCCAGTATTATCTAAAAATGTTTGCTACATGCCCAAATGCCTTACAATGTTCTCATATGTGCCTGTGCAAGAAAGCAAAATTCATAGCTGTGGTACGTCCCTGTGTTGAACTAAAAGATGTCTTGTTGTCTTTAGATTGTGTTACAGGTGCCAAAGTGCCACATTTAGTTCCAGTTTCTTTGCAGGATCTGTCAAAAGTTCAGCTTGTTAATATTGTAGAAATTGTTGAGCTATGCATCTTCACTCAAGGTGAGCAGTGTTCTTTTGTGACTCAAAGACCAAATGGATATGAAAAAGAATAATCCCACCCCGTTGGTCTTGACATTACCTTGAATGTTTTTGAAGCTAGAGCTTTGATACTATGCACACTTCTAGGGTTTGATAATCTACCGGACTTGGCGTAAGTTTCATTGACCCTCGTCAAGTTTTGGGATCACAGGGGGTCATGTTCGATTCATTATAACTTAACAGTGATGTTATCTCATGCGTTTTTGAAGCAAGAGCTTTGAAACTTTAAACACTTGGAAGGGTTTGATAATCTTCTGACTTTACCCTATTTTGGTTGACCCCAGTCACAGTGGGGTCATGTTTGTGAAAGCTTTACATTGAGGTTTTCCTGGTTATTTTGAAAGCAAAAGCCTCCAAATTTGACAAAAATGTAGGTGTTGGGAATCAGCAGGCATGACCAAATGTGGCTTGTTTTCATTAAATTTTAGATACCCAGTAGGAACATGTTTGCTGGAAAAGATTTTTACCACTGAAAATGTTCACAGAGCTATCACAGTATCAGTGTGATTCTTTGTATTGTATGCAAGCTTGTATGTGTGCTCTTTAATGAGTATTTTCCTTTTCATTTGAGACAAATCGTATAAGTTGTATCATGTGTCTTGATTTAACTTGTAAATATCAAGGATATATATGACAAAAGGAGAGTCATCAATATTTTCTTATTTCTTTCTTGGAATTCTTGTTAAAATAAATAATGGGGAATATTGTATGTGTGTTTTGGCTGGTGTTATTTATTGTTTGAATGGTACCTGGAAGGCAAACGTCTATATTATTAACAATGTAGATGCAAGTTGTAATGTCTTGCTTTAAGTTAACAGAAACATGGTCAAATATATATGCATTTACACTATAGATCACAGAGAAAATGGCTCGATAAAAGATTTAATGGCCTAGAGTTTGTGGTACTTTTCAGTACACAAAATGTTTCTAAGTCCAACTGGCACTCACAGTATATGAAAAAGTAACAAAGTCAAAGCAGTATATTTGCAGTACAGGCAAAAAATGGCTAAGTTATTTTGGTATGTTTTCAGTATACATAATATTTTCTAAGTCTAAAAGAAGCATATTTTCAGTACACAAAATGTTTTCTAAGTCTAAAAGAAGCATATTTTCAGTACACAAAATGTTTTCTAAGTCATATTGAAGTACTTTTTCAGCATACAAAATATTTTCTAAGTCCAACAAAAGCACATTTTCAGTACATCAAAATTTGGTTAAGTCTAAACGAGGTACGTTTTCAGTACAATAGAGGTATGTTTTCAGTATACCACCTAACTTGGTCCAAAACTGCAGTACTTTTTCAGTGTACCTCAAATGTACTGATTTTTCTTTGCAGCACATTTGAAGTACATTTGAAGTACATTTTGGGGCAGGAGGTACAAATTCAGTACATTTTCAGCTCATGTTTGGTATACCTAATTTGTGCTGATTTCTGTGGGGGCACCTGGCTGACAGAATGCTATGGGAAAAGGCCAGGGGGTTTCTTCCGTCGCACTAAAGCTCTGTTAGTCATGGACAGCATGCGTGCACACATCACTGAGAAGGTCAAAAAGTCAGTTACTGCCACCAACTCCATCATCGCTATCATCCCGGGTGGCACAACAAAGTACCTGCAACCCCTCGATATCAGTGTGAACCGGCCCTTCAAAGTGGTGATGAGGGATGAGTGGGAGAGGTGGATGGTGGATGGCGAGAAATCATTCACAAAGACTGGCCGCATGCGTAGAGCAACCTTTGCAGATGTGTGCCAGTGGGTCCTGAAAGCTTGGGATGCTTTTACAAAAAAAATGATTACCATAAATCTTTCTTTGGGTGGGTGGCGGGGTCGTGATCAGTTTTATTTCACAAAATAAATTTTCAGCGTTTTTTCTTTGGTATAATTTTTAATTCTGTAGGGGTGGAATGTGGTGATTTTAAATATATATATATATTTTTTTTTTACTCTGTTGTGCGTTATATTTTGATTAAGTAAAAATGTCGATTGCTAAGTTCACTTTTGTTTTCAAATCTTGTTCAAATTTTGTGTGTGAGTTTGTGTGATTCACCTCACCTCACCTATGCCTGTGACCCCGTCTGGGGTATAGGCCGCCAAGAGTTTGTGTGATTAGAGATGAATTATTCAAAAAACGCAAGGAAAACAAGGTTGGCATTATCCTCCTACATTCGGTAATATTAGGCATGTATGAAGTCTGAAGTTCCGCAACATCTACAGTTTCGTATATTTTAATTAAGCACAAGGTCACACGGAAAACCCATTCTTCTTTTTTATGCCAATGGTGGCAAGACAACAAGCGACCCTAAACTACCTGTTAGCCGGATAGCCAATGGTGGCAAGACAACAAGCGACCCTAAACTACCTGTCATCCGGATAGCCGGCCGGTTTGCAACTACAAGTATCTGGTCAAATGCAATTGGCGGGGACGTAGCTCAGTTGGTAGCGTGCTGGTTTTGTAGCCAGTTGGTCGCTATCAGCGTGGGTTCGATCCCCACGTTCGGCAAGAGATGTATTTCTCGGAGTCAACTTTGTGCAGACTCTCTTTGGTGTCCGAACACCCCCGAAAAAGATCCCAAGTTCACAACAAAAGTCTCAGGGCTTGGAAAACACGAAGACACGCATGCATGATCTTTCATTTCTGATTATCATGATCGTATTTCAATACTTTGACAAGACAAACCCAATGCTGGTGTTTCGAAGAAGACAGCCACAGCGGGCTTGTTCGAATCAAAGTATCACACCATATTTTCAGCGTATTACCAACACCTGTCCCAATATAGACCAGTTGGTCTAAGAGGACGTTAAACCCTAATAGTCAGTCAGTCAGTCAAATGCAAAAGCAACTTTTTCAGTGGTACTTTATTGAGTTAAATTTGGTTAAACCAAATAGATGCTGCACATTTAGACATTTCTGTCGTCTGTAAAATTGACACACCAAAAAAGAAGCACCCAACTGGGGCGCGCTTTAAACGTTTCATACTGGCTGCGGCCTGTTTAATATTTGCTACTGATTCCAAACAAGCATATGTCTATTATCAAGTGAACCTGCGTAAAAAATAAAGCCAGGTAAGAACCCAGCTGACCTCCATTTATTGATCATTTGTAAAATTGTATGCTCTTGTCACTTGTGTATAAATACATATCTGATGGTCACTCATACTGACACTGAACATAATTTGTTAGTGTGGTATATACCGGCTTTTGACATATCTTGCAGGACAGTGACTTTCTTGAAGTAACTGCTAGTGCTACTTTGCTTCATCAGCCTACAGCTGTACTTGCTTTCGCAAATTACTTTAGTACATGCTATTCTTCATTATGAATTAGTAGGTGTGCACATGGATCTCTGACATGGGCACTGCTGTGTTGTAATTTGTAGTTTGCAGGCAGAGGGTTTTCTTGTCTGCCCATACCTCGGTACCAAGCGGCCACTAAACAACCATCATCACCAGCCAGGCAGTCACATGGGACTCTCCACTCTTCACTGAAAATCTTGTTCTTCAACCAAAACTCTTTCAAAGACACTGAACTGTCAAATATTTGGGCTGTGTGGATTTGCCTCAGGACCCGACCTTACAAAAGATCCAATCTTCTTCTTCTACATTCATGGGCTGAAACTCCCACGTACACTCACATATTTTGCTTGAGTGTTAACTTGTATAACTATTTTTACCTGCCATTTAGGCAGCCTTGCGTCATTTTCAGTGATCTGTTGGAATGTACATCTTTATTTGCTGCTGGCCACTCACTCATCCTCTATAAGGAGGCGGGGGTTAAAAAGTGTTTGGGTCGAAGGGAAAAAAAAAGGATTGGTTGGGGCTACCCGAATCATATTGCAGTGGAACATCCACTCAGAGTACCTCCCTCTTGGGGAACTCCCTATACGACAGCTCATGATGAACAGAATTGTAAGGCCAAGAGCACCCACCATCCGCCACGAAGCCATCATGTGGACAAGCAACAGGGACTTGGAATCGGAATACTGGATTTCCAACCACATCGTACCCCTCTTGCCTCTGGTGCAGCGAGCAAATGATGAGTAAGACCAAATTTTTAGTGTTTACCTTTATTTCAAGTTTAATGGACGTCACTTGGGGGGGGGGGGGGGGGGGGGGTACATACTTTATTAATCCTTCTTTGTCTTTCAACTTGTATTATCCTAACCAAAAAGGGAACTTGAGAAAGAATGACCAGTATAGAATACTTTGCAAGAAAAATCTTACAAATTTGGCCAAACTCAAAAGTTACAACATGCCCTTCCAGAAAATGTATCAAGGTAATTGCTATTTTACATAAAAGAGTGTTTTCATGCTCATTTCTGTCGACTTCTTAATTGCTACCTTTGTCCTGTATTTAAGTTTTATGTGTTGTTTTTTTGGCAGGCCTGCCATACCGTCATCCACAACTCCGGTCAATGCCACATCCACCAACGGGCCGTCATCCACAACTCCGGTCAGTGCCACATCCACCAACGGGCCGTCATCCACAACTCCGGTCAGTGCCACATCCACCGACAGGCTGTCATCCACAACTCCGGTCAGTGCCTCATCCACCAACGGGCCGTCATCTACAACTCCGGTCAATGCTTCATCCACCAACGGCATAGACATAGGGTAAGTTAAAAATTGTTTAACCTAAAGAGAAAAAGAATTTAAATGTAAAGAAGTGTTGTTTTTTGTTCTTGTCTTTTTCCAATGTTTTTTTTTTTTTTTTAACAACACACGTAACCATGTTGTAATACAGTGAAGTCCGGATGTAGTGATAGCCCTCGGGACCAAATTTTTTTATCACTACATCCGGACTATCATTACACCAGGACGTCCGGTTATAGTGATATTTTTGTAGGTTTTATCACTACATCCGGACGTCCGGTTATAGTGATATTTTTTTAGGTTTTATCACTACATCCGGACGTCCGGTTATAGTTCTATTTTTGTAGGTTGTATTACTACATTCGGCCAATCGCTTGTAGTTGTAGTGATATCTTCAAAGCTTTTACTGCTACATGCGGCGGCACATTTGGTAAACTAGCCTCAAGGCAGTAACAAGGTGATTTTGGAACCACTATTGATTTCGTTTTGTGACGTTTCTTCTGTCGTCTTTGTCAGGCTTGCAAATGTCCTGTGTTAACCTACCCCCGTCCTGGCAGTTCAACAGCCGGTGTGTGTGTGGGTGTGTGTGTGTGTGTGTGTGTGTGTGTGTGTGTGTGTGTGTGTGTGTGTGTGTGTGTGCGTGCGTGCGTGCGTGCGTGTGTGTGTTTTAGAGAGAGAGAGAGAGAGAGAGAGAGAGAGAGAGAGAGAGAGAGAGAGAGAGAAGGGCCACTTAGAAATAAGGGTTAAATGAAAAATTGTCAGATCAATTTTCCGCTTCAGGGTAAGCACAGTGCGTGGCTGGCTTTTGCTCGCCATTTTGGTAAAGGGAGATTACTCTCGAACATTATCACTACAGCCGGACTTTAGCTTCCCCGGGACTTGAAAATAGTATCACTACAAGCGGACTATCACTATATCCGGACTGAAAAATATCACTACAACCAGACTAAGTTAACAAAGAACATGAACAACTGGGACCGGGACCCAGAAATTCTATTACTACAGCCGGACTATCACTATATGGGTCTATCACTACAGCTGGACTTCACTGTACTTTGAATTTTAAATTAAAATTGTACCTTTAAATTCTGATGCAAATTTCTTTGTTACAGCGCTGGAAAGTTCATTCTTACCAGGATTGGAGCCAAGCAGGGGCGGCGGACAATTCAAAAAGAATATGGAGCTGTGGTAAGCAAATTTCCTGGTCTTTTGAATCTTCAAATCTTCATTGTGTCTCGGATAATACTACATGGCTCAAAAGGGTTTGTAAATTTCAAAAGCAATAGAGAAGACGTTCTATGCTCCTTGATGTGGTCTTGCATCATTCTGCACAGGTCTTTGACTGTGAAGGACATCAAATCAGCCGCACCTTAGAAAAATGCATGCATATATATATATATATATATGTCTATAACTTGAAAATGATCGGCAAGAAGACTGAAGACAAGATTCTTTCTCTCTCTTTAATACTGTCATGGTAATTGTCAAATAAGTTAATATTCCAGGAAATGAAATTATGTAAAAACTAACTTGATTCTTATGTGTTTAAGGTGCTGCAAAACCAAGGCAACGAGCTGGAAGTGCGGTTCTTAAGAGAGAAGGATGGCCACTACCATTTTCCAGAGATTGAAGACGATGCCTGGATTGACAAAGAGAATGTGGTCCGCTATTTGGACACATCCCTTTTGGCGAACCGTGTTTTGAATTAAGAAGACCCAGCCCGCCCCCGCCCCCTTAACCTACTCTTTTTTTTCAAAATGAATGTCAGCTTCGAGGTAAGAATTGAACTCTCAGTCGTAAAATAAGTCCAAACAAATTTTGTTCTTTGAGCGTACTATTGAAAATGATTTTGAATCATTTTTCGATTGCTGAAAATTTTCATTTACTGATTAGATCTGTTTTGACAATCTATCTCACCATGTAAAGGCTACAGCCACAGATCTAGTGTGTTCCAACTTCAGTCTATGAATAAATTCTTGTCACATGTATTTCATCACAAGAAACACGCGACTGTGCGTGTATTGTGGAGTAAAAAGATTATTTTACCGGCAGAGATATTGGTTGCATGAAATTCATAATGTTCTTGAGGTAACAGGAACCTATTTCTTTTTCTTCAACATAATCATTGCTCTGGCTTCTTCCTGAGGTTTCTCATGACATGTGACAGAGAAGTGTGACATAAATGTCACAAGAAACATGTGTTGCTCTCACTTGATCTGTGAAAACAGGAAATTTGACTGATTTCGGACACTAATACACTAATTACATTAATCATGTTTGAGTTGTTGATGTTTCATCATCATGTTTTTGTTGTGAAAGGTTTCATGAAGATTTTATGTTTTTTTACTTAGAATGTACCTTCACGTCACACACAATATGTCACTAGAAACAGTTGTTCGGAACTTGCTCCATCAAGGACTGGGTGGCCGAGTGGTAACGCACTTGCGCTCGGAAGCGAGAGGTTGCGTGTTCAGGCCTGGGTCAGGCCGCAATTTTCTCCCCCCCTTTCCTAACCTAGGTGGTGGGTTCAAGTGCTAGTCTTTCGGAAGAGACGAAAAACCGAGGTCCCTTCATGTACACTACATTGGGGTGTGCACGTTAAAGATCCCACGATTGACAAAAGGGTCTTTCCTGGCAAAATTGTATAGGCATAGATAAAAATGTCCATCAAATACCCGTGGGACTTGGAATAAAGTAAAAAAATTCCATCTCACACGGCATTAAGTCTCAGGAAACATGAATACACGCATGCAGGAAAAAAAAAATATGGGTAGCGCCGTATGTATGGCAGCTCGCTTTCCCCGGGGAGAAAGCAGCCCGAATTTCCATGAGGGTAACCTCACTGGACTGTAAATCTTATCCAATCCAATCCAAAGCAAGTACTGCTTGTTAAAGTTTCCCTAAAACGGTATTGTTTTGTCTGAACAAGTTAATAAAGACATTGGTCTTCGAAAAGGTGTTGTTTTTGTGTGAATGAATTTGTTTTGGTGTGAGAAAAATGTTTCTGGTGACGTGACATCATAATGCTGCATATTTTTTCCAGTTGTTGTGTATTGACTATTCACACTTTTGAGTTAGCAATTCCACAGCAATTCATTACATTCTTTACATCAAAGTAGTGCTCAACTTTGTTGTTGCTGTAAATGTGGCAGTTGATGGCATTGTTTGTGTCACGAGAAACATTTTGAAAGTGGCACAAAGAGATTTAATTTTCTACAGAATGTATGCAACTTGCCTTCTTTGTTGTCAACATTATGAACAGCTTACACATTGGGCAAGCTAAAAACACTCAACACAAAATCAAAATAACAAAAATTAAATGACATGTCTGATTAGCACCTTTTGGAAGTTGCCCATATGTGATTCGGAGTAAGAATATATAATGTAATCCAATATTCGGCAGTCCAACGCATCTACCAAAGAAATATATCGACAAAGAAGTTGAAATACTAATTGCGCTTTGGAGGGAGTTAAAATACTGTGAAGTGAACGGCACAGCTGATTTTGGACACAATCTACCTTGAGTCGGGTGGTTCACTATTATGACTTTCCACTGTCACTGACTACATTAGAAACTGTACACATCTGTACAAGATGTTTGTTCCAAATTAATTGGTGAAAGTCAACCAACGGCAAGCCGGACAATCGCACGAGTGATCAATGCTTTCCTGCAGCATTCCCTGAGTGGATTCGGATGACCAACTCACAATGAAGTACGAAGGACCAAAGACGAGATTTTTCGCCAGCTCAACCTACCAAATGTGTTTGGATTCATTGATTGCACACATGTCTGCATTCAAGCACCAAGCGTTAAGGAGTAAGAGTATGTAAACGGAAAGCATTACCACTCAATAAACGTGCAAGTCAGTACTTGGATTTTTTCAGTTGTCTGTGACATAATCACCTGATTACTGTTACACTTAAAGTCAAGTCAAAATATTACTGATACCATGAAGCACGCTACTAGTACTAACTACAGTTGAAAAAGCAAAACTAGGTTCGGAGAACTTTGCACTATGTCATGAAATCTGTTCGCTTGGTTCAGCTGTGTTTGGTAGCAGGCTTCAGGCTTGGGGTATGTTATTGATAACTTCAGACCACAGGCAATAGTGATAAAGCATCACAGACTATGATGATACAGAACCACAGGCTATAACAATACAGCACCTCAGGCTATGATGATAAAGCACCACAGGCTATGATGATAAAGCACCACAGGCAATTCGACAGCACTTCAGGCTTAAATGATACAGCACCACAGGCTATGTTGATACAGCACCACAGGCTATGATGATAAAGCATCACAGGCAATTTGACAGCACCTCAGGCTTAAATGATACAGCACCACAGGCTATGTTGATACAGCACCACATTCTATGTTCATACAGCACCACAGGCTATGATGATAAAGCATCACAGGCAATTTGACAGCACCTCAGGCTTAAATGATACAGCACCACAGGCTATGTTGATACAGCACCACATTCTATGTTCATACAGCACCACATATGCTATGATGATACAGCACCACAGGCTATGATGATCCATCACAGGCTATGATGATACAGACCCACAGGCTATGATGATAAAGCACCACAGGCAATCCGACAGCACCTCAGGCTGAAATGATACAGCACCACAGGCTATGTTGATACAGCACCACGGGCTATAATAATAAAATGTGAAGTAAATTGAATTGAAAATTACTTGATTTAAAAAGAGGGGGGGGGGGGAGGGGGGGAGGGGGGATGCCTACCTACCTCCAACCCCTTATTATTTTTTGGGGGGAGGGGTGGTTACATGTTGTGTGTGGCCTAACTATCAAAAACTATACCATAATCTGAATAAAGAAAGAACTTGTTCAAAATGTTTAAATGGTGGATCCATAGAGTCAGGAAACACACTGACCAACTAACTCAAGACATATTTTTGAAAAGTGTAATAGTCGGATAGTGATACAGTATATATGTCATTATGTGTGTTTTAGGTGTGCGAGATTCTGGCAACTGCTGGCAAGGAGAAGCTGATTGCTCATTCTCATGAACATCTTCCAAATGGCGTCTATCATGAACCAGAGGAAGGTGCCATTGCAGCTGGATATCTTCTTGGATCGGCCACCAATGACACAGTCGAAAGTGGGTTTGGATTGTTTGACCGACTGCAAACAACAAGTGCAACCCGCAATCCGATCCACACATCAGCCTTGGTGACCGCAAAGCGCGACAAACCAGTCGATTTCGTGAAGCAGCAGGATGAGGAAACACAAGCGTTGATGATGTCCACTGCCAGAAAGTCTGCCCATCGCATACGGAAGCAAGCTGGGACGACTAACCAACAATTGCTGAAACTGTGGCAGTCGGGATCAGTGGAGAGAGAAGCGTGCATCAAACAACGAAGACTTCTCCGAGAGAAGAAGAAAGCACGTGATGAATCCCTCGGAAAGCAGATTGAAGCTGGTGACCTTGCTACCAAGACAACACTGCTCAACAGAATGAACGGCAAAGAACTTCTCAGTCAGCTGCACATGTGGACCCACATAAAAAATCTAGGCATTCATTTTGAACAACAAGATCTCCTGAAGGGCTCCACAACAACCAAAGTGGCTGAAAAACGAGACATCCTGAAGACTCTAATCAACAAGAATGCTCAACTGCCAGGGGTCCTCAAAGCCAAGTACCAAAGCCAGGGTACAGCAGCAAGGGTCACCATTGAATGTCTAGCAGTTAAAGATGTTCACAACATCACCGACAGTGAAGAAGACGATGAAGACATGCAGACATACCAAAGTGGAGAGCATCCGTTCAACTTTTCTGAGACTATGGTCGGCACAGTGGTGGCTGTTGCCTTTGCAGGCGGGGTGTGGTACCCAGGAGTAGTGGATGCCGTGTTAACACCTGCACTAGCCAGCATCAACTACCTGCATGCAAAGACGATGACAATTCCACTTCCAGAGAAAACTGAATTCCATTTCCCGTTGGGAATGCCTGACAAAATGAACACTGATGCCACAAGTGTGTTCGAGTGGAGCCTGGATATCAATCAATATGAGGCTTATATCGCGCGTATTCCGTGGGTACAGTTCTAAGCGCAGGGATTTATTTATTTTTTTATTTATTTTCATTTTATGCAATTTATATCGCGCACATATTCAAGGCGCAGGGATTTATTTATGCCGTGTGAGATGGAATTTATTTTACACAATACATCATGCATTCACATCGGCCAGCAGATCGCAGCCATTTCGGGGCATATCCTACTTTTCACGGCCTATTATTCCAAGTCACACGGGTATTTTGGTGGACATTTTTATCTATGCCTATACAATGTTGCCAGGAAAGACCCTTTTGTCAATCGTGGGATCTTTAACGTGCACACCCCAATGTAGTGTACATGAAGGGACCTCGGTTTTTCGTCTCATCCGAAAGACTAGCACTTGAACCCACTACCTAGGTTAGGAAAGGGGGGAGAAATTTGCTAACGCCCTGACCCAGGGTCGAACTCGCAACCTCTCGCTTCCGAGCGCAAGTGCGTTACCACTCGGCCACCCAGTCCTCTATCGAATGCCAAAGCTGATTTTAGGTAAACCTGATATCGTTACACAAATTAACGATTTAATTCCTTTTCCTGGGCCCAGCTTTCGCATTTGAATATACCACAGACTGAACTGATACTTCCTTGCCAAAGTAACGCTGAAGGGGTCAATGTCGACCAAAAGTGGGTGCATTCCCTGTCAGCATTTTCCCTGTATATAAGGAATACACCCCGGTGGATTTCAAGTAGGAAAGTACGATACCACTCAATCTCGCGCCTTTACCCGATATAGAGCCTGTGTCTGCCTCCTGCAGAACTTACAAGTTGTCCAAATCTGTTTTGCACATCAACAACAAGTACAAACAATTTGCAACACTGCACAACTTACCTCAGTAACTTTCAAGTTTGCTTGTTTGCTGTGTGCCGAACTGACTCTCAGTGAGTGGTATGCCTGGTTTTTTTCTGAGACAGAGTGAAAGTTAATGTGTGATTGTGTGACACAGAGAAAGGGGATGACTTGCGTGTGATTGTTTCCCTAAGCATGTAAATGGTATGAGGGTTTGTTTGTTTGTTTGTTTGCTTAACGCCCAGCCGACCACGAAGGGCCATATCAGGGCGGTGCTGCTTTGACATTTAACGTGCGCCACACACAAGACAGAAGTCGCAGCACAGGCTTCATGTCTCACCCAGTCACATTATTCTGACACCGGACCAACCAGTCCTAGCACTAACCCCATAATGCCAGACGCCAGGCGGAGCAGCCACTAGATTGCCAATTTTAAAGTCTTAGGTATGACCCGGCCGGGGTTCGAACCCACGACCTCCCGCTCACTGGGCGGACGCCTTACCACGAGGCCACCGTGTTGCGGTAATGGTATGAGGGTGTGGATTTGACTACTAAGAGTGAGGTTAATTGTGTGACAGTGGGTGAATGTTGATTTGATAAAAAAATGACGTGTGTGATTGCTTCCCTTATTATGTAAATGGTATGAGGGTGTGCATTTGACTACTGAGACTAAGAGTGAGGTTAATTGCTTCATTGGCCATTGCTAAGCTACTTTAATTTTTGCTTCTTTATTGAACCAAAGTCAATAATTAAAGCACTCAAAACATACACAGTTTGTTTATGTCTTTTGTTTGTTTGTGGTATTTAAAATAAGCATGTGAGCATTGTTTGTATAAATGTACATTTGTGTGTGTTTGTCGCCGCCAACGCGCGATGTACAAGCCAAATTGTTGTTGTTTTTCATTATAAATCCAACTTGGTTGGATTAGGCTAATAATGGTTAACTCCATTGAATTAGTGATGCAATTTCCTTTAAATTGGTATATAACATGTCCTTACAGCTTTAAAATAGGTGAAGATGAGCCCCTGGTTAGACTTTTGTCGATTTGAAGTATTTCGCAGTCTTGAATACAATATACAAAAAATGTAAAACAAGAGGCGAAGCCTTCAAGGCTCACGTAAGAAATAGACAAACAGTAACACAAACTCAATCACTCCGTCACACATACACACCCACACACACAGTAAGCTTAGGTGACACTGTGCAAGAAAGAGAGACACTAGATCTAGATCTGTCTGTGTCTGCATGTAGCCTACTTACAGGGACACGACTGCCAAATAGTCTCGGCCCGCTCAAAATAACAATGACCGAGACCACACACACCATGCGAGAGAGAAAGACTACAGGGAGGCATGCCGTCATGATGCATTAATTGACGTCAAACACTTTTGACCGTGACGTAATCTTATGCGAGCTTTATCCATAGTCTTGGATAACCACTCACACATAGACTCGGAAATGTTAAAGTTTCTACCACAGACATACACACACACACACGCACACACACACGCACGCACAAACGCACAGACAGACAAAGTTACGATCGCATAGGCTACACTTCGTGAGCCAATGATCATTTTCACATGATAAAATACTTTTTCAAAGAAAGTTGTTGATATTTCCTTTATTACATGTCCCATTTGTCAATATTATCCTCTAAGGGCTTTCCCAACTTGTGTTTTAAAAAAAATCACCCTCTGCACACATTTTTTTTTTATTTCAAAACTGCACATTTTGAATAATGTGCCATGTTTGCAACATTGTATCTTTTTTTCAAAGGATACAGAAGTTTCAAATTTGGTGGCCATACTGTAAGTAACATTGTACACAATGTCAAGAAGTTGTAGAAGCCTAGGTCATCAAACATCTGTTTTATAACATTCTAAAAACAAACATTTAAGCGATTTTAAGAATAATGCGTTGGGCCTCCCAATCATTGGTGTTAATTATGAACGGCTCTATGGACAGTGTAGAAGTCAGACTACCGGTACTTCCAGCTAGAAACCAGATTTCTGACAATCTCCCCAGAACAGAGATCTGCGAGACTCCATCCTCAAACCGACCGAAAGCAGGAAGGGTCAGCTGAGAGATTGCGGACACATTCAAAATGGAAGAAATATACCCTGTATTATACATCCACGTTGACCAGAAATTCCAGGGATTAAAATATCTGCAGGGGGGAAATGGAGGAGCCCTCGGAGTCACCTGATACCTCCTTCAAGTCTTTTATAAGGAGGAGGTAATTGGTGGGGCCACATTGAAGGCTCATGCATCTGAGAACCTGTGTGCGCTGGATGCAGCCGGCCATACTAAGTTTGCCCCCGACTTGGTCTTTGGCCTGCTTATGACCATATCACTAGTAATTAATGAAAGTCGCTTGTTCATTTCAATGCTTGTTATTCTCTCAGGTGCCAGGAGAAAAGGTTCCGTACAACTCTCGCTTACTCTATTACACATGTCGTATGCATTAAGAGCGATTACTTCCCTTTGGTTATTTGATATCTTAACATCGCTCTGCCTCATGGAGTCATGTCCGAGCCGAGAAAAATGCTTCTTCATCAATGCTCTTCATGTTCAAGATTTTAAATCAACAAGAAGGGCAAAGCCCATACGACTCACATGCTTGACCTTGACCTTTACATGACCTTGACCTTCAAATAACTAAACCTCGCAATGACATCATACACTAAGAACTGCTTTACACATTTTTCCTACCAAAATACATGTGACCTTGGTCAAGGTCATCCAAGGTCATGCAACACAAAGCTGTTAATTCAAGACATAGGAAGTACAATGGTGCTTATTGGCTCTTTCTACCATGAGATATGGTCACTTTTAGTGGTTCACTACCTTATTTTGGTCACATTTCATAAGGGTCAAAGTGACCTTGACCTTGATCATATGTGATCAAATGTGTCTCATGATGAAAGCATAACATGTGCCCCACATAATTTTTAAGTTTGAAACAGTTATCTTCCATAGTTCAGGGTCAAGGTCACTTCAAAATATGTATACAATCCAACTTTAAAGGACCCTTGCGACCTTGACCTTGAAGCAAGGTCAACCAAACTGGTGTCCAAAGATAGGGCTTACATTGCCCTGTATAGCAAACATAGCTAAGGTTGCCATTCTCAATAACTTCAGAAAAAAATGCGAAAATGTGAAAAATGGTCGTTTTTAAGACAACAATTACGGCCCCTGTGACCTTGAACTTGAAGTGAGGTCAAGTTGCCGCACACGTTTTTTGAGATCTTGTAACCATACACCATCAGGCCACATCAGGTGTTGATAGACTTAATAGTGTCCAAGAAATATCCAACGTTAAAGTTTTCCGGACAGATGGACGCCGGGACGGACGGACGGACGGACGGACGGACGACTCGGGTGAGTACATAGACTCACTTTTGCTTCGCATGTGAGTCAAAAAGAAGCATCAACAAGAAACTTTTTCCGGAGGTTGTATCACTTTTTCTGACTCGACACCATTTTGTGCCTATGACCTTCTTCTTCTTCTTCTTCAGCTTTCCAGAATGTTTCTGGTTACGTGTGAGCTCGTCTGCCCATTTGGGTTCCCCACACTATATTATGAGAGCATAGTCAGCTCACTCCGCTTTCGTTGAGTAGGCATGCTGGGTATTTTCGTGTTTCCATAACCCACCGAACTCTGACATGGATTACAGGATCTTTTCCGTGCGCACTTGGTCTTGTGCTTGCGTGTACACACGAAGGGGGTTAAGTCACTAGCAGGTCTGCACATAAGTTGACCTGGGAGATCGGAAAAATCTCCACACTTAACCCACCAGGCTGCAGCGACCGGGATTCGAACTCACGACCTCCCGATTAGGAGGCCGACGTCTTACCACCACGCCACTGCGCCCGTCTGCCTATGACCATATCATACACTGCCTGCAAGCTTCTTTGAATATGGCGCCTTTGAGTGTAAGTACTGCTATTTCCGTCTTGATTACTAGCGATTACTTCCCTTTGGTTATTTGATATCTTAACATCGCTCTGCCTCATTCCGTTTGAAATACTAGTAATCGAGACGGAAATAGCAGTACTTACACTCAAAGGCGCCATATTCAAAGAAGCTTGCAGGCAGTGTAAAAATTATGTTTAAAAGAATTGCAGTAACATTTAAGATGGAAACAAACTGTTTAAAGTAACTTCGTAAGTGAAAAGAAACTTGGGGTGCTAAACACAAAAATTGATTAATTCCATTCAGTGATTCACTGTATTTTATGTTATGGGGGGGGGGGGGGAGGGTTGGCTAGTCTTAAGACTTACAGCTGATGGAGTGCTGGAAGGCGGCACATATTGCAGAGCCTAATCCAACCTTGGCCATCACCTTGGATT